>NC_083607.1:5454545-5757575 GCF_029168945.1 Cannabis sativa | reverse complement strand
AGCTTAGACGTATCTCCAATAAACGAAATTTGAACATCTTCCCTGCTTCAAGAGGACCAAATCAAATGCACTTTCATTACTTTCTCATAAATGATAAACCTAAAAAAGCAAACTTTGAACAATAACACCTTTAAGAAGCAAACAAATATTACGTCTTCAACAGTTCAGCCAGAGTAAAAGGTTCATTGTGTTTACTTGCATAAATTATAAGACTAAATTTGGGGTAGAAAAACAACTTGCTATCCATTTTCATTGCTTTATTAGGATTGTTTTCATACGAAATTAGTAACCAACCTCACCTATATATATATATAAATATATATATATATATATATATATATATTTATGAGTATACTCTTTAGTTCATGAAACTAAACCAATGGAGTCATAATCAGTTCCATAGCGCTTACCTAATAAAGCTACCCAATTCCTCTCTCACTCCTTTTTCGAACATACTCATCAGAAACTCAATCTCCACCTGCATCATTAGAAAACCCAATTTTATCTCCCATTAGATTACTCCAATTCTCATCATTGATTCAAAAAAAAAAAAAAAAAAAACCTAACCTTTGGGCGAAACCAATTATCTGTTGAGAATGCGAAAACAGTGAGAACCGGAATTCTCAACTTGCAACAGACATCGACCAAAACTCTCAGCGAACGAGCACCAGCTTCGTATCCCGAATCAACCGGCAAGTCTCTGAGGCGGGCCCATCTCCGGTTACCGTCCATGATCACCGCCACGTGCTTCGGCAACAGATCTCGCCGGAGTCCGACCGTGAAATGGGGGAAACCGCCACTGTCTACATCTGAGCGCAAAGACGTGTCGTTGCCGTTCTCATTCCGGTGTCGGTCCTCCTCCTCGTCTTCTTCGACCAACATTTGGTGCACGGAGACGCGGGGGAGAGGGAGTGTTGATCTCGGCACGTGTGAGCTTGGCTTGGAATGGAGAGAGGGGATGTGCGAGTTTGGAGGGTGGAAGAGGTTGAATGGAGAAGGAACCGCCGCCATGATTGAGTGGAGAGAGAAGAACTGCATTTGTACGGACTGAGTGAGGCTTTGCTTTGGTTTTAAGGGTTTAAGCTGAAAATGGTTTTAGCTGTTATTCATTCATAACTTTATAATTTGGCGCCATAAACAATTTTATTTTAGATCACAAGCTCATTTGTTTATTAATTTTAGATATTAATCTAAAATAGTTGGTATACTCTTAATCTTAATTTAATATTGGTCCCCTTATTTTATTTTTTAAAAAATATATATAAAATTTTTATTAATTTGTCAAATCATTCAAAAGATAAAGTTGCATCTCAACAGAAACATCACCCGTATTAAACTAAATACTCGATCTGAGAAAAAACAAGGTGCTCTAGCAAAACTATGAACAACCATGTTGGCAGATAGTTTAATAAAAATACAAAAATATTGTTTAAAGATGCAAGAAGTTTATGATAATTTTCTATAATAACCCCAAAAGAAGAAAGCATAGATAATGAGTTTCGAATAGCTTAGACTGCTACCAAGTAATCTGACTCTAGCTCCATTTTCTGCCATAGTTGAGTTTTAATTCAGTTTAGTACTCCTTTTATACCAATTGCTTCTGGAAAATTCAGAGTGCCTATACCAACAAAACTACTCGACTTAGCCATCACAACTTCCCCTTGAGAGATTTGAGCGACTATGCCATAACCAAACGTTGCTCGATCACAGAAAATGGCAGCATCAACAGTTACCTTGATTGTATTCTCTTGCGGCTTAAACCAAAATTTAACTCCATCACTTTGAACCTCTATTTTGGACTAACTTAGGGGTGTTCATTAAACTGCTCAAACTAACCGCACCACACCTGTTACGCCCTAACAATTAAGCACGCTACACTAACCGATTAAGAAACCCTAATCCCCTAAACCGGCTAAAAAGATAAGCGCGGAAAATTTAAACTTTATTTGAAACAGAATGAAAACTAAATTTGTAACAACTTTAAACTTTATAACCAAAAGTTACATGTTCTGGGATCCCATAAATATTTTTACAAAGTATTACAAGTCTTTTTCACGAGCCGACTTAAGCGGCAAAATCAGAGTTACAAAATACATCACTAGTAGATCCCAACCCGCTTGGTCTAGTGTGGCTCGAACATATACAAGCATCGCCAAGCCCTTGCACTTATGGCTGATCAGTGACAGATTTACCCTTTCCTGCACAGTAGAGCACCCGCGAGCCAAGCCCAGCAAGACAGTATAAATATCAATAATCACAAATATACATTTCACATACAATATAATCATGCCATTTTACTTATTGTCTATTTGGTATAGACCTACGTGTTACGTTCACACGCCTATTTATGTCTATGTAGCATAGACCCACGTGTTACTCTCACACTTCTAAATATAATAAGGCCTTAGAACAGTTCATTTCGGTTCTAGTTACCGAGTCCAACCAGATTATACCTTGAACGCATAATCCTTAATCTCAATATACATATATAACATGGCATAGCATTTACACATTAACAATTACTAGGGTAATAACCCTAGGCCATTAAAACGCTCACTTTAGGGTAATAACCATACTCCCTATTTCTAATTACTCACAAATATAATATTCAGCATAAGCTCCACCGCGCATAACTCTACGTGCTAACTACTGTCTTACTTGATGTCCCGCAAACGTGGAGATTCCAAATCCCCAGGTGCTCCTGACCAAGTGTTGGTAATCCTAGTCACAATTTTTGGGATTCACAAAACAGGGTTAATCCCTAAATTCATTACCACATAATTATAAAATTAGCATTCAAATTCCAGATAATCACATAGAGCTCGGAACGAGCTTTTCAAGGATATGCGGAACTCCTAAAACAGAGTCTGAATCACAAAGATACGAGCATTCAAATTTTGCGTTCGAATTTGCCCAGCAACAAAGAAGCAGGCCGCAGCATTCCCCATACGGGGCCACGACACCTGGGTTGGAAACCCAGGCCACCAATAGGGCGAGCTGCGGCGCCCGTAGAGTGGGGTCGCGGCTCATGGGTTCCAAACCCAAGAAACCAAAAAAAAAAAAATAGTTTCAAAATCATGCTCAAAACACACCTAAATCATTCCAAACTTACATATAACTCAAAATCATATTCCACAAATTATAAGATATCATGGTAGGGCATTAAAACACACAAGTTCAAGCTTCATTTTCATGTAAATATACATCCCAAACTCAGATTAACATTAATCAAGATAAGCTCAATACTTGAGCAAAATTCCACACAATCACCTAATCAAGAACTTGAGCATCAACACCATATTATACCAACTTCCAAACAACAAAAACAGAGTTAACAATCAGATTTCTAACTCTGCAAACAACCCTAAAAACTCACTAACAAGCATAGATGCATAATCCACAATTGAACAAGTTCAAGCAACAAAATAACCATCAATTAACTCCATTTCACCTTACATGCATTCAAGAACATTCAAAGCCCAAAAACATGTTTTTCAACTTCAACTTCAGCAACAAAATTTAAAATTAAAATAGTAGGAAACTACCTCAAGCTTCAAGTAAAGACCAAGCCTCAACACCTCCAAATACCAAGCTCGAAATCAACACAAATTCTCAAACAAATCAACAAATGGTAGAGATGAATATGGAGAGAGGGGGTCGTTTTGGGTGTCAAAAATCAGACTCCATCAAACACAACTGACAATGATATAATTGTTTAATTTTTGTTAAAAAAAAATTGGTAAATACTCATCAAAACCTCACCTTGCATACGAAAACAAGGTGGACGTATTGCTGATGGAAATTGGAATTTAAAAAACCCTAATGCCACACCTAATTTCCAACCCTAAGACCACCGAGGTTAATGGAGATTCCACTAGAACCCTAATTCCGATATAGCAGGAACCAAAGGTCTCCCAAACTCCCGAACATCTCAGTAACATCAGTTTTTTCATATACCAAGTCTCATTCTTGGTGCACCGGAGAATCTAGTCGGAAACAAATAGCATCGAACAAGTCTCCGACGCCGGCGATAATGAAAAAACAGAGAGAGTATTTTATTTCAGCTATAATTGTAATTTTCTGGTTTTACAGAAATTGCAATATATTTTTGAGTATTTCAATTTATTTCCCTTTTTAATTCTTTATTTGGCACCTCCATCTTCCTTTTATATTTTACAGGACAAGAGTTTCAAAGGATTTGGTAAATAATGAAATGAGTGGAGTAATATCCAACCTCCATATTGGAGGGGTAATTTTACTGGGACCCATTTATTTTAAGGATTATTTCACGAAATCACAAAACAACAAAAAAAAATATTACAAAAATATGGTTTTATGTAATTTTAAATATTTTTAGGATTTTTTTTTTATTTTATTTATAGAAAATATAATTTTTTTTATGTTGTACTCGTGTTCATTTGTTTTTGATTTTTTGTTATTTTTATGTTATTTTTTATTGTTATTTAGATGTTATTTTCATGTTACTTTTATGTAATTTTCTTATTGTTTTGTGTTGTTTTTATGGAAAATTGTAAAAATGTAAAAAAAAAAAAAATTCTTTAAACGTAAAAATGTAATTTTTTTATAAAAAAATTGCCTTATATAATTATTCCTTTATTTTAAAACAAATAAAATTATAATTTATAAATAAAAAAATAAATTAAATAAAAAATAAAATATTATATGTTAATAATTTAAAATATACAATATTATCTAAATAAAATAAAATAGTTAAAAAAATTACTAGTAAAACTATAAATATATATATATATAAAGATATATGTACCAGAACTAAAATTAATAGGGAAATTTGATTTTATATACTTAAAAAATTAAAAATTTTTATTATTCAACCAAAAACCTAAACCTTAAAAAAACTATGCCTTTTTTTCAAAACCCCAAAAATACCCCCCTCACAATTCACCCATTCTCTCTCTACATCATCTCTCTCTCTATCTCACATCCCAACCGCCCACCCTCACCACCACCTCCGACCTCCATCCTTCGACCTCCGACCCTCACCACCACCTCCGACCACTCGCACCAACACCCTCGACCCAACCCCACTCTCTCGGACCACCCAAAAGTCGCACCCCCTCAGCCCACTCTCTCTTCTTCTCTCTGAAATCGCAGAAAAAAAAAAATTTCTCCCCAGGTCCGATGGTCGGACCGTGGGGTCCGACCAATCGGACCCATCGGCCCCCATGGTCCGACCATTGGACCTGGGTCTCTCTTCCTCTCTCTGAAAACGCAAAAAAAAAAATAATAAAAATAAAACATATAGGTCCGATGGTCGGACCTGGGGGGAATTTTTTTTTTTCTGCGATTTCAGAGAGAAGAAGAGAGAGTGGGCTGAGGGGGTGCGACTTTTGGGTGGTCCGAGAGAGTGGGGCTGGGTCGAGGTGTTGGTGCGGGTGGTCGGAGGTGGTGGTGAGGGTCGGAGGTCGGAGGATGGAGGTCGGAGGTGGTGGTGAGGGTGGGCGGTTGGGATGCGAGAGAGAGAGAGAGAGAGAGAGAGAGAGAGAGAGAGAGAGAGAGAGAGAGAGAGAGAGAGAGAGAGAGAGAGAGAGAGAGAGAGAGAGAGAGAGAGAGAGAGAGAGAGAGAGAGAGAGATGATGCAGAGAGAGAATGGGTGATTGTTGTGAGGGGGGTATTTTTGGGGTTTTGAAAAGTAATGTCATAGTTTTTTTAGGGTTTAGAGTTTTGGTTTAATAATAAAATATTTTAATTTTTTAAGTATATAAAATCAAAATTCCCAATTAATATTACAAAGAAATCAAAATTGGGGCATGTCGTAGCGAGAATACTATGTCTCATTTAATATTTGGGGATAAAAATTTATTTATGTTGCCTCCTTATTTCATGTTTAGGTCGGATTTCCAACCCTATAAATAACAGGTACTCACTGGGCATCCTATACACGATTAAAATTTGAGAAGTTTTATTTGCACCCCATAAAATTATAAATACATCCAATTATTAAAAAAAATATATAAACTTAAAACAAATTTAAAAATTACTCTTAATTTTTTTTTAAAAAATGATTTTGAATACATTTTTGGATACAGTTTTGAAAGAAATCCCCCTCCACTGTTACATGGCCTAAAAAGAAGATACAACACAAAAATCCCTAATCAAATGTTAAAAAATGATTCAAAAAAAAATTGTTAGAAAATGACAACCAAAAAGGCCCAAAAAATGCAATGCCAAAAACCAATTAAAGCTCAACTACTACACTTACCCTTTCTCTATAATCACACTGCCAATGCCAATATAACATCAGTATCATCAAGCAACCACCATTTCATGAGCAATCATACAGAACCCAATTCATCGACAGCGATTTCCTTGGGAACCTTAAGATTCATTTCATTCGTATCCCATCCAGTCTGATTCAGTTGTTGGATGAAGTCGCCGAAGCTCTTTTCCAACATCGATAGGCTTCGCTCAAGCTGCTCCAAGGTGTTATCTAGGCTGTTCCAGTTCTCATGCAGCCAATAAGCCTGCCAAACGCTTCGTAAGACTGAGATATTGGTTGCTCCAACCTGCATTGGCATTTAGGATTTAATGATTGATATAGTCAAGGATAGTTTTGGGTTACATGATGGTTGTAACTAGTAACTTGTTTCGTACCTTGAATGTAACAAAGACCTCAAAGTCACTTTCTTGTTTGTTCACCACAAGAATGTATTTCTCATTCTCATATAGCTTCAGAAGTGACTTTAACTAATAATTCAAAAGAATGAATAATTAGTTAGAACGAAGGCTTGAAGGTCAAATCATATAATGGTTCAAATGCTTTCCTCTATCTCTACACTGTAGCTAACATGTCATATTTAATTGAGTAATGATACATATGTGCACCCAAATTATACACTAGAACATTACACTCAATGACGTGGCAGTGGCAGTTTCTTTCAACCGATCACATTTATTCCATATGGGACTTGCTAAAAAAATGTCACTATGAGTAATGTTTGGTGCATAATTGGGTGCACATATCATCTATTTAATTTGTAGTATGGTGAATGAAGCCAATGAGACTGACTGAGTAACAATGAACTCAACAAAGAAGTCATCTAAATAATCGAGGAAACTAAGCTCCCCTTGATCCTGCAATATTTAAGGACCAAGAAACTATTACCAATTGTAAAAGAAAGATTTGAACCTCAGGCTTTGTGGAGCAAATCACATGCCTGTCAAATCAACTTAATATCTTAGAATGAAGAAAGTGGTCATATGCATCAACAACTCAATTTTTAATGTTTTGCAAACATAACTAATAAATTTAAGCTCTGTAGCAAAAAGCTCATTAAAATAATTTAGTCTATATGTTTTTATGGATTTTTTATTGTTATCCCAACTTCACTTTTCTTCCCTCTTTTATTCATAAAATTAAAAGAAGTTTGAAAGATAACCATGGTAAGAGATCTCTCGCCACCCATAAGCTCCTCCAAAGGCACACCAAAAACAATTTGCGGCTTCATGAATCTTTGCCACAATAATATGTTTTCTTCACTATTGCAATCAACATATCCTGAAATGTAGTCATAATTATGGTCTGTTAATAAAACCAAAAAATATTTTAAGAACAGAACTTTAGAATGCTACCTGGAACAGTAGAGTGTAATACATGTGATTTTACTAGTATGCGAGCACGCTTGAGATTTATCTGTTAGAAAAGAAATAAAGAAAAAAGAGTTCAATGAGTACCCCAACACACTCACATCAACCGTTATCTCATATCCTATACATAAAAAAAATGAATACAAGAGTATGAGAAGTCATTACTTTGAAAATTGAAACAACAGGGAAAACACACTTAATTGTCAACAAAAAAAATAGCATTGAGTAATCTACTCAAAACCTATTCCCACATTTTGTTTGCTCTCGTATTTGACAAAGCATATGATATTCTTACAGAGTCGAATTGCAGAACTGAAAGTGATAGGTAACGTAGCCAAAGGTGAAGAAGCCTCACACCAAACCATGTAAGTGCCAAAACAGGGTATGCTTTTACAAGGCCAGGTGTATCCTGCATTCATTATTCTAAAACAAGTTTAGATTAAACAATAATATGTTAGTTCTTAGTAAGTGGATGTTATTCAGAAAAGAATATGAAGAATTAGAAATGGTACAACAGAATACCAGGAATAGTATGCCCAAACCAAGACCAATCAGCTGCGCAGCTACTTCCCAAACTTCCTCCTGAAATCTTTTATCAGTTAAATTGAGAATTTATGAGGAAACCATTCTCCTTAAGAAAAGGTTACATATAATTTAAAAAGGTAGTCATCAATTGACAAGGCAATTAGACTAAAAGTATTTCCAAGAAAAAAAAAACCCTTTCATTATTGCTGAACCATGTAAGACTTCCTCAAATTAACTTATGACAGAATAATATTAAGATACAAAAAGACCTTGACAACAATAAAAGCATAATGGAGTTGAGGTGCATGTATGGTAACGTTAAATGAGCAGCGGCGGTAAGTTCACTAATCTAAAGCATCTCAAATGAACCGTTCATCCTCTAATGAAACATAAGAAAAATTATGGTGCACTAATTAAAAAATTGCTTACTAATAGTATCTAGATCTCTTATACAGCAAGAACAATTAGCTTTAACTATTAACACTATAAAGCCCTGTAGTACTTAAACTTAATGCTTTGTTGAGATGACATGGCAAAGGGCATAAAGTTTTATGTCTACAAGGAAAAATAGTTGCATATTTAACATAAAAGATGATAAGACGTCATCTTAAATCACGTCCACAGAGCCAAAATTGATCGAAGATTACCACATCCTATACCTTTGCTGCTACCTCTCCCAGATTTCCTGAGATTGCAAAATGATTTTGTATCACACGGAATGAAGGATCTCGAAGTCCTCTTGCAACAGCCTGTATAGGTAGCAAGCTCATTACCAGAAAAATGGGGCATATATAGGAATTTAAATTAGTTAGTTATGCAAATGTCAGTGCATGTTATCACATTATTCATCAATAGAGAAAAAGCAGAGTAGTAGAATACCTTTGTTAGATTCCCAAGAGATGCCAGTGGCAAAAAATAGGCAGGATACAATGGCGTCATAAGATCGAAAATGCTGCACAAGAAATTGTTAAGTTTGACTTCGATGTTTTGTGACTTCAGTTATAATTTATCTAACAACAAATAGAAGGTTTGATACACAACCTTCCTGCACTGCCAATAAAGTCAGCATATAAACGCCATTGTTTTGGATCATCATCAAAAATATTTCCAAACCGCCCACCTACAAAACAAGGCAACAGTTACTGGTAAATTCTAGCACTTAACCTTATGATCCTTCGAGCAAAAAACAAATTTATGATCCTTTAGTTCACATTGCCTGACCTATTAATAGGCGCCCCACAGCTCCAATGCCATCTTTTGATACCCATCTGCAGAAACAATCTTACAATCTACAACTCAGTCCATTGAAAGGTTTGGTGTATATAATGAAACCATCGTTTACATGCATGTCTTTTTTGGAAAAAAGGAAAAAAATCATGATTTAAACAAGTAGAACTTTCAATTATTATGGAAGAAAAAGATAAAGGTTTACCTGATGGCAGCTGCAGAAGCTGCAGCAGCACTTCCTGAGAATGAGCCAACTCCTACAGCCTGCAAGTAGATTTAAACAAGTAGTTGATTGAATAAACCAGCCAATGGCGATAACCAGTGTCAAAGTGGAATATAATTACAAAGGAACTAAATCGACAAAAAAAAAAAAAAAGAAAGAAGGAAAAGTAAACAAATAAGGCAAAGAAAGAAAAACATAGTTTGGCTATAAACCAACATCAACTGATAAAGAGCAATAAAATATATCCACAAAGTAGAGAGGTAGCAATAAAATAGCCACTACCAAAAACCACTGAATACCCTTTCTACAGAAAGCTTTTAAAAAACTAGCCATGAGCGCTATTTAGCCAAGTTGAAAAATCAATGTGTATGACCAAAAAGGCAAAAATAGCTATGTATGTGGCAGACAGAAACTCACACATTATAGGGCTAAAGTAGGTCATATCTAGAGATATGAAGGCCAAGTTGGCGGCACGCCAACCATACAAACAAAGCTCACTTGGTTACAAATAGCCTTCATTTCTCACTGAAACCACACCAAAACAATGATTATTTGGAGTTTACCTTCTAAGTCTCATCAAATTGCCTTATTTATTTAGTCAACAAAGATACTTCATGCCAAAACAATTTTTATGTGTAATTGCACTTCCAGCATGCAACTGGTATTTGTTATTGGTTTGGTTCTTCTTATACGTAGTGGTGTTTTCTCGCAGATTTCTAACCATAGGATTAGGAATTAACGTTGTTGAATTTCTGTAGCAGATTTCCTAGATTCTAGTTGCTTGTCTAGATATGTCCTTATAATGGTATTCTGCTTCAACATGAAGAATTTATTAGACATGGCTATAAAGAAATACCACAATGGATTGGATAAACTTTTTGAATAAAATTGTCACACTATGCTAAAACTAGCAATGCCTGAATTTATAGCCATGTTATTTCCTGACTATTGCCTAAAAACATCTTTCTTGTTAACATAGCAAGAACAAAAGAATCAAGCTTAACAGTAAAAATATCCAATGTGAGAGGGAATTCCAAAGATCCAAAGTGTTGATAGTAGAAAGAAATATTAACTCTTCCGTTTTAAGAAAAACAAGCAATCAAAATAGGGTGTCAATTGAGACCATTCAAAGGAAATGACCTGAGACAATAGCCAACCTTTAGGAGACTTGATGTGACTAATGCATGACAAATCCATCCAGTAACATTGGTAGGAAACTGTAACAACATGTACTGCAAATAATCATTTGACACTGACCCTGCATCATATATGAAGAAAAGCAAAAAATCAGATTGGGGTAATAAAGTAGAATGGAAATGAATTAATTTTCATTACATTCCATTGTTTGGTTGCAATGACTTTCTACGGTAGAATGACTATTCTCTTTAATAATTTTTTTCAATTTTTTTTAATACATTTTAAATTTTATTCCACTCTATTCTTATACTTACTCCCATTCTAATTCCAATTCCAATTCTTATGTTTTCACTCCTCCAAAAAAACCAAACGAAACCTAATAGGAATAAAATGTTGATCTCTAACTAACCAGATATAAATAAAATATCTTCAACTTTGTATTTTCAAAGGTAAAAAATATCATATAAGTAATTGAAAGAAAATAACATAACAGGAATGAAAATGACAAAAGGGAAGGAAAGAAAGAAAGAGAGATGAATTTGTCACACCTGGGAAGCCTGCAGGCAAGATAAAATCTTTAACCACATCTGGAACCCAAAATAAAACTGAGTTGGAGAACTGTGAATCCTGAGACTTTTTAGAAATGGGTTTATGTTCCTCAAGTAAAGTTCGAAACTGTAAGTCATCATCTACAACAAACCTGCCCAAAATTAAACACAAGAAATCTCAACATAACATGAATCTAAGATTTTTCAAACCAGGACAATGTAAATTTTAGTAATTAGTTGTTTTGTTTGTTATTCATTAATCAAAATGAAAAAAATGAGTAACAAAGTAAGGACCTCTTAGCAGTACCATTGCCATATCTTTCAACCAAAATCACTTCTTCGACTCCTCCTCCTCCACATCTGCAGCAAAAAAACCACACAACAATTGATCAAACGACATGATGCTGTACGGAAAGAGTTCATTCAAATTATAACAATTGAAGAAGGACTCAGATTGTATTTTGATTTTTACTTACTTGGCGCGATCAGGAGGAGGAAGAAAGTTCTGGTTTTCTCCTCCGTTTTGAAGAGAAGAGCAGACGATTTGAAATGGACGAGGTGTCTTACTCCTCCTCCATGTCCTTGTAGTTGTCGTAGAATATTCAAAAGCAGAAGTAGGTAGGTGCAGAGAACAGGAAGCCATTTCGGAAGAAGAAGATGAAGAGTATATAGGTAGGTAGCTGTAGGTGATGATCATGATCATGGTGATGAGACCATGGCCGTGGGTCTGAGCTTCGACTCTGGAGTGGAGTATGGAATCGCTCGTGGTTCAGCTGCCACCGCTCAAATGTATATATCTGCGCCTTTTTTTATTTTTTTTATTTCTTTATTATTTTTTTTTTTTTTTTGTAATAATAGTATATTATGCAAATTTAACATAATCTTAACTTAATCATTTCATTTCATTTTTTTTAATTTCATCCTAAAGTTGATAAATATATACAAATTAAATATTTTTCACAAATTTTAACTTAAGAATAATAGAATAATTTTTTTTTTTGTTTTATAATAATTTATATATTTTTTTTATTGTTTTTAATCATGTAAAAAATATTTATTTGTATCTATTTATCAACTAGTATCCATAACTTTATTGGTTTCACTATAAAATTAAATTAAATATGATAAGAATGACCATGTTAAAGTATTATACTATATGAGCCATAACTTGATAATGTCCAAAAATTAACAGATAAAAATACTAATTATTTTTTTTAAATAAATAGATATTTAATAAGTTTATGAGAATACAATATGTTAGTTGTTACTATAATAAATTGAAATTATAATCTAACGTATAATTAATTGATAAAATTTCATCAATTTCTTAAAACATAATTATCCAAAATAATGATGAAAATAGAGTTTAATTCACAGTAAATAAACCAGAAAAATTAAGCTCAGACAATAGGACTAAAACCAATGAGTAATTTTTTACTGGTTTGAATGGCGGGAGAATAATGATTTTAAAATAAGAGACTCAAATAAAGATAATAGTTTCCTAGCAAAAAATTAAAAAAAAAAAAAATTTAATGATAATAGTGGTTATATTCTATTTCGATTCTACATTTGGGTTCTTTTTTTTTTTTAAAAAAAAAAAAAAAATTACTTTATTATGATAATGTAGGAGAACATATCAAAATAAGTCATTAGTGAAACATATGAAAAATTTATGTAAGGATTCTGATCTGATTGATATTTGTTATCTTCTTAGAACTGCTAATATTTTAGCCCATTGTCTACCTCAAGTGGCTTTATGTAACAAAGCCTCAACTATTTAGGATATATAGGGATTTTCCTTGTGTCTCAAATGATTTCTAAATAGCTCATTTCAATTTGTATATTAATTTGCAAGTGTTTGTTCTTCAATGACAATCTACCTTTGTTAAAGATAATGTAAGAGAGGAGAGCATAATTTGATAAGTGTCACTGTTACCCTACTGCCACAAATTACATGGTATTAGTTTTTGCCTTACAAAAAAGAAAAATTAATCATAGATAGTCCAATAAAAATTTTAAAAAATCCTTTGTAAGTGAAAAAATAAAAAATGTACCACTTTGGATAAAAATCACTGAAAAAAGTTAAAACTTTTAGTAATGTATTACAAAGTTAAACTTTTGAGCACTTTTTAGTACTATATGCTAACTTTGTAACTTGATTTTAAAATATACTTACTAGACTACTGAACTTTAACTAAATTAGTAATTAGGCCATACACTTTATAATATTACATAACATTTACAAACTAAATTAAAATCATAAACTTTCCATAAACAATAATTCAAACACTTAGTTAATCAAAGTTGATAGTAAAAGGAAACAAAGATTAACTATTATAAATAATAATTTTCTCAGAAACAAAACTTGATAATAATAGAAAAAAAAATCCACTAATAACTGAAAAACCTAACCAGACTAACATACATAAGATAGCCCCTAGACAAGACCCTACAGGCCCCCAAAAGAATTTTATACCAAACCAGAAATAATGGACGCTCTATTCACTAGGACATGATCTATTGATCTCTACTAGAAAAATCGAGTAACTAAAATTGGTAAAGAAAACAAGACGAATTTAGATTACTCCACCACCGGTGCTTTCGTGTTGTTTTTGTGGCGATCTTCGTCCACAATTTTCTGCAAATCTTTTTCGCTTTGATTTTGCTTGTGGCGATTTTCCTCAGTGATTTTCTGCAATTCTTTTTCACTCCTTGCTATTAGACGTTTGACAAAATCGTATGTGGTAAGCCTAATGCTGCAATTAGAAAAAGGAAAGAAGAGCAAGTTAGAGTTAAGTTTGTACTAGTCCCACAATAATAAATTAAGTGTTTCCATGTGGGATGTTAAATCATGAATTGTAAGGCAAGAAAGATGAAACACCTGCTGTTTGGTAGAGTTTTCAAAGCGTTTGGCAAGAAACCTCGATATAATCCTACAAATCCATCTCGAGCCACAATTCCTGCAAAAGAAGAGCAAATACAACAATAAATCCAAAGTTCCCACTAACAAATGGTGGTAATACTTAAAACACTTTTTCATCGTCAACCTTGATTCTCCTCGGCTCTGTTTAGGAGGATAGAGATAAAACATGAGTGTGTTTTGATGCATACATCGTAACAAAAATGGTGGTTTGGTCAATCGAGACTAGCTGAATCAATTAGGATTCAAGGGGGAGTTTGCGTGGGAGGGGAGGAAATTAAACTTCTAAGATAAAGATGTTAGTGTTTTACATATATTTAATTAGACAAAAAGGCTTTGCTAAAAAGTTGAAGAGCGAAATGGAGTGGTTCCAGATTATCAAATATTTACCAATTTGCAGGCGGTAAATTTAACAAACTAGAGCCTCAGACTAACCTGGAATGGCATCCAATACAGTCTTGTAGGGTGTGCCCCTCATTTGCATCTGTCTTCTCACAGTATCCAAAGGATAACATGTGAGTGTGGCGAGCGAAGCTGACACCAGAGCTGTTAGCATCGATGCTTCAGCTTTCTTTTGAAAATTCTCTGGCAAAGACTTCTTAACCCTGTCACCCCATATAATAGAACAGCATTTAATGAAAAATGCATAGTTTCTTAACTCTATTTTAGTATATAACAGATGAAAGTATAAGTGAACTCACAAGTCAAAAACACAAAAGTTGACAGCAATATATGGAGCTATTCCTATTAGAGATGGCCCTAAACCGTAGTAAAATGCTGCTACTCCTTCCTCCTTTAGCATGTTCAATGCAATCTGAAAACAACACATTGAAATTTATCTTTGTAGGCTTATATGAAGAGACCATCTTATCATAAATATAAGTATGCAAAAATCATACCTCAGACATTGTTCGATAACCTGGTTCAACTGCTAAGCGTAACCTCAGGACATCTAGCGGATATGTCATCTGCAGAAATGGATTCAAAGATAAAATGGATACAAAGTGAGAAGTATCCAAAGATATATATATATAAATATACATATATTTATAGACACACAAACAAAAGAAGCCTATAGCCAGTGCATAAAACAGTATGAATCCTAATTATACTACTCACAAAAGTTGATGTCATGCCCGCACAAGCACCTGCAGCAAGTCTTCCAATGAGAGAAAGCTCTCCATCCTTTCCCCTAAACAATTTCTGCAGTCTCAAAAGTTTAGGTCATTTAGTTCCAAATGCATGCAAGTGTTAAAACAAGATTTTTCTGAATGTGATTGATAGTTACCTTGTAGGTTTCATAGGCAAAGAGTTGCACGGCGCTATAAGGTATGACCCTTATGACCTAAACAATTCAATATATAAGAAAGTGGATGTAGCACAAAAAACTCTTATCAATATTAAGGAAAATAATTTTCGAAATGTCAACAGAATTCATGTTTCACTAACCTGAGGGAGATTGCCTTTCCAGTACCCCTTTAGTCCCTCTTCCTTCCCGATCATTGTTATGGCCTGGACGATATGCACAGTTATTTGAGAAATAAGCAGTGATTATATAGAGTGAAGCACAAAAACAGACAAAAGAGATTAAAGGAACGGTGAATCCATAACATACCTCAATGAAGCCAATTGCCTTCTTAGCACTTTCTTGTCCAACTCGAACCCCATGAGTCTGCAAACAACAGCGACTTACTATCAATTATCAGCATTATCCCCAAAATCAACTAACATCCTCAATAATACTGGCAAAACCAAGTCAATCTTGGCAAAAGAACAGATAAAAATGGATGAATCTCTTTGACAAAATAGCAGATACATTTTTTTCTTCTAGTGAAATTACCATATTGTGATTTATAAGGGCATTTTGCAGAATATCTTTATTTTAAAGAGCGTGCAGACATGCAACTACTGACTTGATAGTAACAAATTATCAACGGAAGTTGCCCTTCTTATGAATTATGATCACTCGTTAAGAAGATTAATGACCAACAAACAGTCAACAGTCAACATCTGGTTGGTATAAAAGAGTAAGTGTAAGAATATTATGCTACAAGCAGTTCTGGAGTACTATGCCATTATTATGCTTATATAATACAAAATACAATGGCAAGCCAAGAGTGTTTTTAACATGCTGTGCTTCAACAAATTTAACACTTTCCTTTTAGTGAGCAATAATATGACAAGCCTTTCCGATTGTAGAAACCCAAGTTTATAGATTTAAACTTGATATCAGAAACAGTTTATTAAAAAAATCCAAAATAAACATAAAAATGTCATTTTCATGTGTATTTTCTTTAATTAGAAAAAGCATTCGGGAATATATTGACTTTATACTAGAAAAATGGCACTAAACAGAACACAAGATAATTGAGATATGGAATCAAACCTAATCCAAATACTTTTAATAATTCAAATAGGAAATAATTAAATAGCAAAAAACTTTAATGTCACTTGTCCACCTTTATGAATATAATATTTAAATTTATGAACAAAAGAACAAATATTATGTCTTCGTGTAATCTTGGACAACATCAGAAAGATACCTAATTAGATCTTCTCAACAACATGAACAAGAGAAATTAAAAACAGAGCACAACCAAAGGTTACCCAGGATATAACCTAATCTGGTAAAATAATTCAGAATCATAAAATTGCAGTTTTTTTCCCTAAAGAGACATACAATCATTTCATTTCCAATTTCAATTCTCATAAGAAACCAAATTCTATCCACATTTTCTCAGAAACCAAAAGGAAAATAACCAGAACCAGAATTCCAAAAGAAATTAAGGCTATACACAGAATAATCAAACCAATAATTTGAAAATAATAAAATATAAACCTGCATTAGAATCTTGATACGATCAAGCGGAGCAGTGACGGTTTTAGCAGCAGCACCAGCGACAGCTCCAGCGGCGAAAAGCGCGGCGTCTTTGGGGACCAAAGCGAGAATAGACAAAGGATGTTTAAGGAGCTGAGCCGGTGTGGGTGCGAGCTCCTTCCGTTCACCGTCGTTCTTCTCAGAAACCGAAAGAGAGGCGAAATTACGGAATTTGGGACCAAGAGCAGTCCTATTGGTAGCGCCATTGAGAGTGAAGGTGAGAGTGGCGAGGCAAGGGTGGTTGTGGTATTCCGTTAGGTCTGGAATAGGACGCCATGAAAGTAGGGCCTTTTCTTCCCTCATAATTGATAATTCTGTTTGAAGATAAGGAGAAAGGAGGGAAAGAAAGAGGTAAGGCAGTTGCAGAGACCAGAGACAGCGCAGAGGCGGGTAATACTAATAGCCCTTATGCCTACATATATATTTATTTTTGGTTTTTTGGCATTAAACTTAGATGTAACAAATAATGTCTTTGAACATTTAAGGTTGTTAAAAATATTCTTGTACTATTGAGATTGTTGAATTTAAGAATTTTTGTTTAATTTTAGTAAAAAAATTCTAACATAAATGGAAAATCTGAGGAGTATGATTTAGTACATATCAATCTTCGAGAGACATGATTTGGTAGATATCAAAATCTGGGGGCATGGTTTAGTACATAAACAATCACTAAAATAGTAAAATTGAATGAAATTAGACAAAAGTCTTTAAATCTAACAATCTCAATAGTTCAAGGGGAATTTTTAAAGGCTAAAAAAATTCAAGGGGCATGATTTGGTACACGTCAAAATTCAGGAGAAAAAAAAACCTAATTAGCCTTTATTTTTTATTTCACTTTTATTTAATTGGAGTTTGTGCAAATATATTAAAATCATAGGCTAATTAAGATTTTTTCCCCCGAACTTTGACATGTATCAAACCATGCCCCCTGAATCTTTAAGGTCATTAAAAATGCTTCTGAACTATTGAAATTGTTGAATTGAAAGACTTTTGTCTAATTTTAGTAAAAAAAATCTAACATGGATGAAAGTTCAGGGGACATAATTTAGTATATGTCAAAGTTTGAGGGGCATGCTTTGGTAGATATCAAAGTTTGAGAGCATGATTTAGTACATAAACAATCACTGAAATAGTAAAATTGAATGAAATTAAATAAAAATCCTTAAATCTAACAATCTCAATAGTTCAGGGTTTTTAACAACCAAAAAAGTTTAGAAAGCATGATTTAATACATGTTAAAGTTTAGGGGCCAAAAATCCTAATTAGCCTAAATTATACTTAGAAAGTTTTACAAAGCTTGTTAGATTTAAGTAGGATGTTGAGATCCCATCAAATTATATATCAAATGTTAAATTTTATTATTTGATTTGACATACATATTTATTAGTTTAATTTAAGTTTATCTAATGTTTTAGATTTAGTATTTTTTTTTTGGATCGAATCGGATCAGATCCATTTAATATTTAAAGTCTAGTATGTATTGGATTAGATCCATCTAATCTAAGAAAGAAAAGAGTAAAATTTTAATGTTAATTTTCATATATACATATAAATTTTACGTATAATAATATAAAATCTAATTACTTATCTAAATTAAAAAAAATACTAATTAGTTCGATTGGATGTTAGATATATTAGATTTTTGGACACCCTATTCATTATTCGATCCGATCTAATTGGATATTTAAAACTAACATCCAATTCAATCCGATCACAATTGGATATTTAATGTTTGGCGGTCAACTGTAATTGAATCGGTCGGTTCTCATTAAATTTGATCGACTTATGCACACCCCTAGATTTAAAGATTCTGTTTAATTTTATTAATAAATTTTTGATGTGTATAAAAATTCATAAAAACAATTTAATACATATCAAAGTTTGAGATACAATTTTAGTAAATATCAAATATCAGGAACATAATATATAGTACATGAATAATTAATATTTTTCTAACATTGAACGGAATTGAACATAAATTTTTAAATCTCACAATCTCAATAGTATAAATAAATTTTTAACGGCTTAAAAAATTTACGGGTCATAATTAATATATCAATATATAAAAAAAACATTAAAGAGATTATATGTCATCTACAGTACATCAATATTTTCTATTATGTGATAATTTCATATTATTATTTGTCTAATTTAATATTAATAGAAATAGTTAATTACTTATTATCTATCATAAATAATATCATTAACTAATTGATTAAAATAATATTCATTTAGTTCCAAAATAAATTATCATAACAAAGTAAAAGAATTTGAATAGTTTCTCATTTTTATATCTTTTCATACTACTTAATTTTGTATATGTTTAGGAGGGCCAACCTAAGTGTTGTTGGAGGAATTTAGACAACATTAGATAATGTAAAATTATAATTATTTTACATAAAAGAAGAGAGTACTCAATTTAGAATGTCGAGTATTCAAATGAAGCTACACAAATAAATGAAAAGCTAGTAAAAATAATGAACACGAAGAGATATAGTGGTTTAGTCAGACCTTGGTCTGCTTAGTCTACTGTTGCAAGAATTTTCTGTCTTGTCTTATGCATGTTGGATCACTCCTTTATATAAAAAACAAGTGTCCTTTGATTACTCAGAACTTAATTGATTATCAAACCGTTTTACATTGAATATTAGCATTAAATTAAGAAAAACATAAATAAAATAAATGAAGAACAGTTTAAATTTGTTTTACTAAATACATCAACATATGCGACTTTCATAATGCCATCTGCTCGCACAAGCTCGTAGGCTTAGGGTGCGAAACGAGACTAACGATTCTTGTTCTTAGGTATCTGCATTCTAATCGCATATATGGATACCTTATCAGCATCGATGATCTAAGACATGCGAGTTCTTATCGAATCATCGAGCATATTAAGTCTTTTGGACTAACTTGCTACGTAAAGAAACTGTAAAGACCGCTTAGTTTAATTTGGAAATTAGCAGTTAATCACGTTTAATTATGAAATTATTTATAGCTATTTAAATAATTATTATACTGTTATTATTGAATTCAGAGATGCATTTCTATGTCATTCAGTAGTTTTCATATTTTTGCATTTTCGGTGCCCGGTAACATGGAACTCGGTGTTTGGCTCAGTAAAATCACAACTTAGTATGTTAGTTGTTTGGGACGGTTTATTAGACATTGGGAATGTCGGAAATGGCCGGGAATTTAGAATTTCCCAAAAATACCCCTTTAGTGTTATTTATGTGACTTTAGTGTGAAGGGGCAAAATGGTCATTTTGCCTCATTATTAGTTTGTCTTTTTGTGGCTTAATAAATGAGAAATATGTGTTGTATTTGATAATATATTGGCTGAAATAGGTGAGTAGGTGGCATTTCTCTTATTTTTCAAACTTAGACAAATTTAGAAAAAAAATTCAAAGGAAAGCTCTCTCTCTCTCTCTCTCTCTCTCTCTCTCTCTCTCTCTCTCTCTCTCTCTCTCTCTCTCTCTCTCTCTTTTCCTCTCCATTTCGGCCTCTTTGTGCAGCAAGGAAAAAGGGGATTTTTCTTGTGAATCTAGTAATTTTCAGCAAGTATTGTGTGATCCTTGAAGAGGTATTTCTTTGTCTAGTTTTCTTACTTTGTTTTCTTGAATTTTTTTGATGAAAAAGATGAGTAATGCATGATAGTTTTGATGATGTTGTTGTTGTTAATTGTTGTTGTTGTTTCCATGATTAAAATGTTGATTTAAGTAGGTTTAATTAGGTTGAATTGCATGCTAGTATTTCTTGCTCTAGTTGGATAGATTTCTTGTTAAAAAGCTTTGAAGTTTTTAGCTCAAGAATATGAATTTTTAAAGAAATGTGTTGAATCTGTTAATTGCTTGCTGTAGTTGGTTGCTTTCATTTTCAGAGGTTTAATTATGCATGATTAAGTAGGTTTAATCTGGTTTGATTGCATGTTAGTTGATTCTAACCAAGTTTGAGTTTTGAAACTCAAAGCTTGGGCTTTAATGGTGTTTTTCGTTTCTGTGCATTCTGGGTGAATTTAATGCTTTAGAAATGTTATTTGGGTTATATGGAATAGGTCTGGAAGGTTTGAGGTGATTTGGGTTGGATTTGTTTGAGTTATGAAATTTTGAATTTCTGCCTGCGAGGAACCGGAATTCCGGTTGTACATCCGGAATTTCGGATGGGCATTTGAAATTTCCCAGAACCGAAATTCCGGTTGGGCAACCGGTCTACCGGTTGGGGAAAATTCAGGAACCCTAGTTTTCCTCGATTTTATGTTTTTGGGGTATTGCCATGCTTTTTATCGATAGGGAAACTTTTAGTTCCTAGTTTAAGTCCCCGGGAAGTGATTTAGCGTATCACTTATAGTGTTGTGATTTTTATGGTTTAGGAGCCTGTAATCCGCCGCGCAGATAGTTCCAGTCAGGTTGACCGGCACACCTGAATTCGGAATCCAGGTAAGATTAGTATAACAGTATGCATATGTAGATTACATGTTTAGCGTGCATGTAGGAAGCCTGTTAGATTACATTAGATATGTATGTTGGCTTCGAACCATCCAACTGTGTCACGTCGGTACAGGCTGGAGTATGACCAAGAATGAGTATGACCGGCTCGACCGATTAGGCCGACACCGTATCACGTCAGTACAGCCGGAGTATGACCAAGAATGAGTATGACCGGCTCGACCGATCAGCCGATACTTAGGTTGGTGGTTCCGTACTATTTGACGTATCACGTCGGTACAGGCTGGAGTATGACCAAGAAATCGAGTATGACCGGCTCGACCGATCAGCCGATACCGTAACACGTCCAGACAGCCGGAGTATGACCAAGAATGAGTATGACCGGTTTGACCGATCAGGCTGTTACTTGTCAATAGTACCGTCCCTATGAACGTTCAGAACTCAGTACCGTGTTGGACACGGCGGTTAGGGGACTCGCATCGTGTTGGACACGACAGTTAGGGTTATGATCAGGGGTATGGGCGTCTGATCATGACCGGGATTTATGTATGAGTATTATTATGCTTTTCTTACTGAGTCTGTCGACTCACAGTGCTATGTTTATGTGTAGGTAAAGGCAAGGCTAAAGCTGATGGACCGTGAACGAGCCTATGAAGATTGTACATGTCGGGGCGGTTAGGCCTGGAGCGTACGATCCTCGGGACAGCAAGGCCTTTTTTTTGTAATTAGTCGCTAGGCGACAAGTATTTTATGTAGACAGTAAACTTTTGTAAATGATTTTGTAATCGGGATCCCGAGTCTTTTGTATAAATATTTTATAAGTTTAATTAAAAAGGAAATTTTTTTTAATTAATCACGTTTTCCATAAACCTCGTTGATTAGCAATGAGCTGCACATCATGTTTAAAAATCAGGTAATACGCCTATGTTAGTTAGGGTGTTACAGAAACGATCCTTACTAAGTCGCAAGATAAGTCTTTATAGACCTCACATATATCTTGGTATATGCGAGACTTGAACATTTCTTTCTTGGTCCTACATCATGCGAGGTTTAATAATGCGACTAGACTCTATCAAGGTCACATCATCTCGCTAAGTTTGGTTCAGGCGAGGTTTAATCTCGAGAGGTCATTTTCTGATAGCTCAGCAATCCTCAAGGGATGTGAGTCCACGTCTCATTCTCACAAGAGCCTGGTCTCGAGTTTCTAGGTAAAAAATTCACACTATAACACATGCCCCTAGTTTCGCGATTAACAACCATGTCATGAGGGAAATTATCAGAGAGAGGCAGGTGAGTGGTTGTCACGAGATGGTGACTCTTGGTTGTCTTGTTGAGGGTTTTGAAAAGACGGTTGTAATAATTATTGTATTTCTTTGAGGTGCCATGTCATCAAAACCCTTTGGGGGTATGTGTAAGCGAGTTCACTGATAACCATTGGATTGAGAGACCTTAGGCATTCCTTCGCCACATGTCTCTCATCCCAATAAATGAGGGATACCAGTATTTAAACCTCTTGATATGAAAATGGTTCCCATTCATTTCCCTCCTATCTTCATCATTTTTCTTTAGAAATTCAAATCTTTCAAAAATCCTTCTGCACCCTTTTAAATTCTTTCCTACGAAAGTTGCTTCCTGAGATTCTACTATTTGCAAGACTACCCAGGGAAATTAGCACTTTGAGGTTAGTAATTTACTTTTCCTATCATCATTGTCTTTTCTTTGGGTATTTGTATGCATTTTTGTTTTTAGGAGTAGGAAATATATGAAATGATAGAACCCAAATTCTATAGTTTAGGCAAAATGTGGTATTTTTTTTTGGAAAATATTTGCCTGAAACTTGAATACTTGCGAGTTTCAGGAAGATCTCCTCGAATATTCACGAGTTTTTAGAAGAACATCTTGAATACTCGCTAATTCCTGGAAGAACACCTTGAATATTTGTACGCTAACTTTATCTAACCCATAGTTAACCTTTTTGACCCTTTTTTTCTAGAGTTTTAACTCTTAGGCTTTTTTTTAGCTTTTAGATTATACATACTTTTAATATGAAAACTATCTGAGTTCTCGAAATGGTGGGGGTGTCACATTAACTTAATGTTCGTGCAATCATCGCATGCCCCTTGGGATACTGTGACACGCCCATCCATTTTTTGAGACATGCAGTTAGTTTTCATTTTTCTCGCATTTTATTCATTGTTGGAACTGATTGGATTCTTGAAGTGGTGGGTGTTTTCCTGTGACTTAATGTTCATGTAGCAACACGACCCTTAGGACATTGAGAAACACCTAGCCATTTCTAGAGATACACGACTATTTCTATGAAAGTTTTTCTTTAATATTTATAACGCGAGTGGGGGCACTTAACTTTGTTAAAATTGCACTCGCACCACACTGAAAAGATCTTCTATCTTTCAGATGAGAGACCTGTCGGATAGCCAGAGGTACGACTCTGGAGAAGGAGCCTTCGCGGATAAATCGAAAAGGAGCGATAGCTTCATTCCAACCTCGATGTCTAAGGATGAGGTCCCTGTAGCAAGAGCTCACGAGGTCTTGTTGTCTACAAATGAGATAGAGAGGATGGTTCAGGAATTAGCAGAACCAGTGACCCTAGAAGTGTGCGATAACGAGTCTACAGTATCAGCCTAAGGCTATCTTGTTCATTCGTAACTTGCCCCAGATATGGAAGTCGAGGAAATGGGTGAGGACTTCAAATTATCAGACTATGAGATGGAAGACGAGGCAGAAGGTGAAGGTAGCAAGATAGATTCAGCTGACAATGTCTAATTAAACGAGCCTTTCTCCTGCGAGGATTTAGTCTCGCGAGTTAAAAAATCTAATTTGTCAACATTTGTAAAGTTGAATCTGATTTACACGGCTACCTCCAAGCATTTACCAACACAGTGACCTTACCTTCCCTTCACTAATCCTATGATCATCCCGACACAGAATGTGGTGGTTTTGATTCCCATTCTTTGATGCGGGGTGATGCTTCCTTTTCATCCCTTTGTGAAAGAGATTCTTTCTCGCTATGACGTTTCTCCTTTCCAACTTACCCCAAACAGCTATCGCATAATCCTCAGGTTCTATGCGATGTATATGGAGTATACGTGAGGAGAACCAACAGTCGAAGATTTTAGCTTCTTTTATGACATAAAAAGTGTTGGCCATGATAATGGTTTCTATTGTTTTAGTAAATGGGTCAGCTCTAAAATAAACAGGGTGGAAGGTACAATTTCCAATATGGGGGGATTAGAAATCAAAATGGTTATACATGTTTAAAATGCCAGGAGTCAAAATTGACTTTAATCACCGACCTCGTATGTCGTGTACTTTTACACTTAGTATTTATTTTGATCACCTCATAGATGCTAAGTTTATTTTCCTTGTTCGCAGATGGACCGACTCGATCTGTACTTGACCAAATTCGTTTAGAAATTACCGAAGTGTTAAGCAGCCTCCCTGTGCAAGATCGCGACTGGCGCTTGTTGTGTACTACTGCAAAATTGTGAGAGCACAAGCTAATCCCAGAGGACCCTAAACTTCAGCAAGAACCAGTGTACAAATATATCCTTCTGAGAAGCAGGAAGAAAGAATAGACAAGCGTTTATCCAAGCAAACTTTGAGGCCTGCATCAGGTAATATAATTTAATATATCACTGGTAATATTGTCTTGATTTTCAAATTCTCACCTTCCATTTTCCTCTTCATAGATATGACTTTCCTGAAACATGCCCCAATCTTCAATCGCAAGTCTAAGGTTGGTACCGCGACGCCTCTGAAGAGGAAAAGCGACGTCGCTCCTACCCCGGTGGCTGACTTGTCGAAGAAGCAACAGAATGTTGCTCAAGACGAGGGAAAGAAAGTTGTGATCAACCCTGCCGTCAAGGCTTGCGACATCATGGTCTTACAAGATATGTTTGTGAGTGACGAGTTCGTCTCCAAAGTCGAGGGGATTCCTACCTCAGATCTCCTACCTCGTTCATTTGAACTCACCTCGCAATTTATGAAAATGTTTTGTGGGCTTTTGTTGCAAGATTCAAAGAACTCAATCTTCTGAAGAAACAGAATTCGAATCTTCAAGAGGGTCTGAAGAAAGCAAAATTAGATGCGGCTGCTAAAGACAAGGAAGTCGAGGACCTCGGTAAAGCCAAGGGTCAAGTGGAAGAACAAGTCAGGACTCTAGAAACGCGAGTTAAGAAACTGGAGGAAGACAACGCTGAGCTCACTCGTAATCTTCAGACTCAAAGGAGAACGCGAAGAAGGCGTCCGACCAGGCTGTCTCTGATTATATCTACACCACCCTGACCAAACTACCAGAATTCAACTTTACTGTTTTTGGGCCACAGGCAGTTGAGATGTCCAATGCTTTTCGTACCATGTCACCTATTGAGAATCAAGGATTGGGTGAAAACCTTTTCCCTAAAGATGCTGGAGATGCAACTGCTGCTGAAGTCGTAGATGATCCCAATGTTCCTGCTGCCTAATTTTATCGAACTTTTCTTTTTTAAGCGGTGCATGGGTACTCGCATTTTGTACTTGACAATATTTTAAGACAATAATTTTGTTTATGAACAATGTATCCCTTTGAGGATACTCCTTTATTTGGTAAGACCAAGAACTTTTATCGTATAACTTGATGTGCATTTTTTTCTCATGCGATTATTTTTCACAACTTGGTGTGGTCAAAATTTTCTAAGTACAATACATGCGAAAATATAAATACTTCAAAAATTTCAAAAGCTGAGAATTCATTAGATAATCAATAGTACAGTATATGGTTATACCCCCTACACTCAATATATTTAGAAAGTTCAAAGACTTCGAAGCCATGGCTAAAAAGCAATTAGGTAAATCATTAAAGACACTGATCATATCGTGGTGACAAACTGACAAGTATTTAGATTCTAAATTCAAAGACTACTTGCTGGAAGAGGGGATCTTATCCCAACTTACAACACTTGAAACACCTCAGCAGAACAGTGTTGCAGAGAGAAAACCAGAACTTGTTAGACATGTTCAGATCAATGATTACTTGTTACTGCCACTAAGCTTCTAGGGATACGCACTTTAAGAGGCTACCTACATTTTGAATATAGTACCCTCGAAGAGCATAACCACGACTCCAATATAATTATAGAATGGGATAAAATTTAGATTGAAATATTTCCGTATTTGGGGTTATTCTGCTCATGTAAATTTATGTATCACAGTGTATTCTTAATTCATGAGATACTGTAATTGAGATAGGATTGATCACAATCTCAGACCACCCTTGATGGTGTTAGGCATGTGAGATGAGGAGAGAGAAAGTGTGTGTGTGGCGTGCAAGAGAGAGAGAGAGGAGTGAAAAAAAACAATTCATATTTTCTCTCTTGTTAGCGTATTATTTTCTCTTGTATCTGGTTGTTGTATTTCTCTTTTTATTTATGATACTATATATCATATATATAGTGTTATAAATAAAACATTTTAATTTTTTATTATAATAAAAAGAAAATATATAATTTGATTTGAATTTAGAGTTCAAATTCAAATGTAAATATCTAATAATCGATAAACAGAAATCAGTGAAGTTCTTTTATTTTATTATTATCTTTTTAATTAAATAAATTATCCAATAATATATATAATTCATTAATTTAAAGATCTTTAATTAATTTAATTTAAATTATTTTAACCAATAAAATAATCAAATAAAATTAATATGGGTCTCGAGCCACTAAATTTTGCAATCCCTTTCCAATGAGACCTACAAATTGTATGCATTTGCTTCAATATATACTCTGGAATCACCAATCTTAACTTAGAGCAAATTAGCTTAGTCGCTATTTCATAAAGAACATTGCAACATGATATTGGCCGATAGTCACTGGACATTTACTCTTTTGAATAAGAGTAATTGAATTACACTTCTTTAATAAATTCACTGTGTGCAAGACATCTAAAACAACTTTACAAACTTCATTCCCTACTAAATCCCAATTATCTTAAAAAAAATAGCTCCCAAAACCAACAGGTACGATTTTGGGACTTTACATCCATGAATTACAAATACCGCATGTTTCACTTCCTCTTTTATAAATTCCTTCAACAACAACTGTCTATGCTCTGTTGAATAACCAGTCCTGTATGAATCAACCCCAATATCACCTTCCTAATATTCTCCATTTTTGTATCCAATAAATTTTGATAATAATGAAGAATTTTCATCACTCACATGTTTTGGCTAATCGATCATGCCATCTCCCTGCCCATGTCAATCTCAAAATAAATGTGACTAAGTGCATGTTTGACATCATAACTAAAAAACTGTTTTTTTTTGTTTTTAAAAACAAAAAATTATTTTTAAAAACAATTTGGCTTGTTTGGCCTTTTTTTTTAAAAAATAATTTTTAGAAAACAAAGTTACAAAAAACAAGAATTTTGAAAACAACAAAATGTTGTTTTCTGTTTTAAAAACCAATTCACTTTTGGTCAATTGTTTTTAAAAATCAATAACCAAACGTGACTTGTGTTTTAAAAACTTCAAAAATTATTTTTTGTTCTCATTTCTAAAAACAATTTTTTAAAACAAAAAACAAAAACAATACCAAACATGCTCTAATAGTTTGCCAAGCTCAGTTACTCTAACGAAACCTTCTTTTAGCCAAGCTACCTTTGCTTTTTGATGCCAAAAAGACAATAATGCTTTATGTATTTCAATGTACTTCTTAATGGGATCTCCATTAGAATACTAGTATACTACATAATGAATCTAAATGTAGCTCCTTATGGCTATCAATTATTTCTTGATAAATTTGAAGATCTCGACCTTGACTACCACTATATCTCCTAATTAATTAATTTCTTTCAAAACAATGTTCAACTTTTTAATTGTTTATTCACCAAGCAAAATATTTCAATACCGAGAATATGACACACTCAATTTTGACTAATCTTTCTTTGAATTCAGGAGCATCTTTCCACATTCTGCTTTCTTAGTTTGGTTGCATCTCAATGGTTATTGTTTTTTTTTTAAATGATGAATTGGGGTGTCTTTGAGGCACCTTTTTTGATAATAATAATAATAATGAGTTTTTTTTATTTTTTTTTGTATTTTTACCTAATTTTACTTGAAAACTATTATAATAATTAACGAAATAACTTAAATTGCAGTTAAAATCTGTATAACAATCTGCATAGAAACCATCGGGAGAACCCAAACCGTAAATTTAAAAAGAAATTAAAAAATAATATATAAACTAATTTCCATAATAATAATAATAAAAAGCTTAATATAGAGAATTTAGTTGCAATTATCTATATAGAATGAAAAATATTTACCAAAAGGGTGTTTCTATGTTATTTTAAAGGTGTAACCCTTCAATAAAAGAAAGTGTCTTTTATATTAATTTGGATAGAGAAAATGTAACTCGGATATAGTATACAAAAGGGAAATTTGCGGCAAAAGTCCCCAAAAAGTTCACGTTGATACAGATTAGTCCCCAAGGTCCAAAAATAGCGGCAATAGTCCTCAAGGTCGCACTTTTTATTTGTCCGTTGGTCTCCAAGTTAACAGATCTGTTAAACCCAATTCAAATGCCACGTGTCGAAATATTATTGGTGGGTATTATTATTTTAATTTAAAAAAATAAAAATAAAAATAAATAATTTTAAAAAAAAATTCCTTTTTTTTTCTTTTTTTTTCTTTTCTTCTTCTTCGTCTGTCTTCTTCCTCTTGTCATCTTCTTCTTCGTCTGTCTTCTTTAAAATCGATAAAGACCCGGCAGTGGAGGAGGACCCAAAGAGGGACGGAGTAGACCCAGGCGCGGAGGAAGGGGTCCCAAAGAGAGGTGCTGAAGAGGGAGAAGAAGATACGAAGCCAAACAGAGACGGAGCGGGGGTGCTACAGTTTGCTGAAGAGAGAGGAGAAGATCCGAAAGAAGAGGCGGTGGGAGTGGAGGATCCGAACACAAGGCAGGGGCGGAGGAGCCGCAAGAGAAGCCTGACATTTGTGGATTCGTGGATACATTTGTGGTTTTGAAAAGGAGATTTTAGGGTTTTTTTTACATGGTTCCTTTGGATACATTTGTGGCTTTTGTGTTCGCTGTGGATGCTTGGATTGCCATAGTTAATTCGAGGAAGAATGAGAGAGTGGTTATGGTTGTGGTGGTGCTGGTTTGGGGTTGGGGGTTGGTGGTGGGTTTCTGGCAGTGAGAAGAAGAAAAGACGAAGAAGACAGACGAAGAAGAAGAAAAGAAAGAAAAAGAAAAAGAAAAAGAAAAAGAAAAAAAGAAATTAATTTTAAATTATTTATTTATTTTTATTTTTATTTTTTTTAAATTAAAATAATAATTTGGACCAATAACATTTTGACACGTGACAAGAAAACGGCTCAGTTAAAATTAGGACCAACGGACAAATAAAAAGTGTGACCTTGAGGACTATTGCCGCTATTTTTGGACCTTGGGGACTAATTTGTATCAACGTGAACTTTTTGGGGACTTTTGCCGCAAATTTCCCTATACAAAAATATTATTACTTTAAAATGGTGTGAAATTTGTCGGAGGATAAAAATTATATTTTGTAAGGATGGGCAGTTTATATATTATATTATTATTAAGCATTATCTTATGTAAAGTAATGTAATTTATTAATATCCATTGAATAAATAATTAATATCTTAGATCGACAGACATTCTATTCATATTTTTGTTCTTTCTATATAGGCTGAATAGAAGCTTGTAATTTTTGTCCCCACATACAATTATTTTGTGCCAAATAATTTTCATACTCATATATATACTTATATTACTTTGTACTGAATAAATTTAAGGAAAATACCAAGATGTATATTACAGGAATATTTTTGATGATCGGAACCTTAAACTCAAACAATTACTATTTTGTTATAAATATTAATAATTATGTGGATGTCCAAATCTTTTATTTATTACCATGAATTGTAATCAACATTCGTCTTTTCCTTAGTTTCCCTTTTTCTTAGTTTCTTAATATCTCACTCTTGTATTTGTATAAATAGGGGTTCACCCCATTGGAATAAACAACTTAAAATTCTCATCCACTTTCTCTTTCTCTCTTCATCTTCTTTCTTCTCATCTATTTTATATTATTTTATATTATTTTATAACACGTTATCAGCACGAGTCTCTGCCCAAGCTTCAAGCATGAGTCTCTGCCTAAGACCCGATGTAAGTATTTTGTTAAAGTTCTTGAATTGTTTCAAAGTCATGATACACTAAATATATATTTATATATATACTCATCTGACTGAAACAATTTCAAGAATCATTTGGTTTCCTTTTTCTTTTTATCTATATATCTATATATTATATGTATGTATATGTTTTTATATATTTATTATTAATTTCATATATATATATATATATATTATGTTCTTATCATTCATAATATTAACAATATATGTGTGCCTATGATATGATAGAGAAAATCTATATAAATTATACATATATCCAAAAGATTATGTATTATCGATAAAATATTGCATATATCCTACAGATTATGCATCATCGATAAAATATTGCATATATCCTGAAGATTATGCATCATCGATAAAAAATTGTATATATCTTGAAGATTATGCATCCTCGATAAAATATTGCATATATCCTGATGATTATGCGTCCTCAATAAAATCTTGCATATATCCTGAAGATTATGCAAACGTAATATTCATTATATAGTTGATGGATATATAATGAAAGAGATGAATCCATATTTATATATATGTTCTTGTATTCTTTGAGGACAATGAAAAGTAATCTAATATCGATATAGATTTTGACAAACATTTCCTGAAGTAAATGTTTTATATTTGTCAAAAAAAAAATGATTGTATTTATGTGAATACAACTAAAGAATCATTAAAAATGATTATTATTGATGCAATTTTATAGTGGGTTTTGAATATCCAAAAAGAATGTTAAGGAAATTGCATTGAAACATCAAAGTATAAGAATAACAATGAGCATGACTAATGTTATTTAAATACATGAGGCATGTATTTATTGTTCATCATTCCCTGCAGAGAATGATACGAATTGAAGTCAATTACTTTTAAAGATTCCTCGTATTATTCATGTTATTATACATTGTTATTACTTGCAATGTTGGAAATTATTGAATCTGACATATATTAAAGATTAAATTTTGCATACATCTTGGAGACTATGCAAAAAATTGCATTCATATATTCTTTGAAATATCGTAAAAGAAATTGTTGAATAATTTCTTATATTTTTATGGATGAACAAGTAATAAATTTTTAAGAAATTTATAATAATGTTCTACTTGTTCAACGTCATTCCCCGAAGTGAATGTAATGATTTTAAATAATCAATGACATTATTTACTACTCAAATATTTCCAGAAAAAAGTGGAAACAACCAAAAGATGAGATACCACACACAATCAAAGTGCATGAAATCTATATATCATGTGTGGAATTGAATAATAGTGGTCGCGTACCTATAGTACGGACACACTTATAATCAAGATAAAAGTATACTTGATTATTTAATAGAATGTGAATTGTACAAACTTATTGTACATTTAGAATATTTAAATATCATTACCTAAAGAGAATGAATAGGCATGAAATTCTATTTCAAAGAATATAGATTTCACATATATTGGTAATGCCAGAAGCAAATTAATATATACATATTTTATTATTTCTTGAAATCAATAGTTTCAAACTATTGTTGGTACATGATATGTAAATATATAGTTACTATATAATTCAGTTTGCATATTCCCAAAAGTGGATATATAATTTACTAATATTTGTTAGTAATCCAATATAATCAAAGTGATAAAGAATCACAAAATGATTAGTTGAAAAGCTTCCTGAAGAAGTCTTACATACAATTGCTACTTTGAGCAGTAAAATGTCTTTGTATGTACCTAGATGTGTAACTTTTATCTAGTTATGAAAGTGATAATAAATAACTTATTATATGTACTTGTTGTACATTTAAATATATAATATATCAAGTCATGATAATTAGACTGATGAATATTCTATTAATAAATTAGACGACTTGTTAAAAAGATATCAGGAAAAATGAATGATATGTTATGGTTATATCTATTTGACCATTACAATAACATGATGAAGTTGTCATGTATCTTTTAAATTATACACATCATTGAATTGATGATAGTGATTCCTGAAGAGTGTATATGTTTTGGAGAATAATATAATTATATTATTCGTGTATATAAAAATGAAACTTGTAATGATTATGTTGTAATGAATTTACATTACATTTTGAAAGTTTCATTGAAATACAAATTATAGTGAACCTGAAGTTCAGGAATTGAATTATTTTGACATGATCAATCATATGCAATAAATTGTCAAAGAATTTGACTAAATTTTGTTGAAGCACCAGAAGATTCTTCTCATTGTTAATTTATAAGGCTCAAAAGAAGAATGTGCATATATTTGCACATAGAAAATATTTAAATTATATTTCCTTAACAATCTTGAGCTATTGTTAGATTTTTATTGCATAGTTTCTTATCAATGTGATAAGATTATATAATCATGCATTTACAAAATGTGTAAATTTATGTATTTCTAATTATACACGTATGACTCATTCTTAGAAATGAATTAAGTTCATAAGGATTGAACTTGAAACTGAAGTTTATTGAACCTAAAGTTTAATGTCATATAGTATATATGAGTTTAAACAAATATTGATTCATTGTGATATACTGAAATCCCTACAGGTATATTAATATTATTAGATATCACAATTTTTAAAAATTCTCTCGATCAGAGGGAGAGAAGCAGTTGGGATGATGATAATTTTTGAAAAATGATCCTTGCACAAAGTATATAAGAACAATATAGTTCAAAATGATATATACCAACTGCAAATCAATATTATTCAAAGTTGAGATAGAATGAGTTGAAAACGCCTGAAGCGTAAATGAACAATGTAGAAATTATTAATAAATGTTCATTTGATTTGCCCTAAAGTTGTTAAATCTAGAGGTACTCATGGAGATACCTTAATGTTATAAAGTATTAAAATGATAACCGTGATGAAAACGGTACTCGAAAAGACTCCCAAGAGAAGTTAGACATAACACATTTGATCATAATTGAATCCCTGAAGTGATTATATATAGGTACCTATAAATGATAAACATATTTGAAAAATATGTAATTTAAAGAGATCTCTATAAGTTATGTCAATATGGGAGGAATTTATCATTTATTGAAATTTTTGTCGACAATAAATATTGAATGTTTGCATATGCAATAAACTAACATGAGATAGCAAGGATCATAGTATTAGATTTGTCGAGAATCATCGACTTACATTTTGATTTTTGGCCAAAATATTATGACGCAATCCAGACAAATTTACTCACATAAAGTGAAGTAAGACCTGTAGGGTGTGCAAATAAATATTTTTAATGAGAAATTTGCATATATGTATTTGTACATAATGAATCGTTGTACAAAGTTGCATAGACATGAGATTGATTGAAGTAAGGCTTAAATATTGAGAAAATATAATCATAGACATGAGATTGATTGAAGTAAGGCTTAAATATTGAGAAAATATAATCATGATTTGATTATAGCCTGGAATATATTTTATGAGGATTTATAAGCGTCACATAAATGTTGCAACAAAAGGTTATTTATTTGGAGCTCCTAATATAGTGAGAATTTGAAATAAGCCTTATCTAAAAATTCTAGAAGAATTTAATACATGTCTTAAGTGATATAAATTCAAAGTCGCGCGCACTATATGACAAAGATCTTTGTATGAAATAAAGACATGTAAGTAAATTATTATTTGAAAAATACCTATGATTGTCTATGCAATATAAATACGTAAAATATACGTTGTGATAGACTCTTGAAGAGTTTTTGATTAATTGAAGAACAAACTTTTATTTCTTTTGTATTTCGAGAAATATTAATGTATAAAGTTTGTTCATTAGTATTGAAGTCCTGAAGTACTTCATATGTATCAAGAATTATAGATATATGATCATTTGATATGGAAATTAAGATCATAAAACAAGATGGAATAAATATATGGTCTTGGAGTACCATCATTGTCACAAATGAAAATTTATAGTACCATTAATGTGTTATGTTCATATCTACTTGAAATTTTAAATTTTCGTATGAACAAAGTTGTGTACACACATGAATGATACAATTAGTTGGATAAAGACTAATGTTCCACGAACCCCTCATCTATAATTTAGAAGTTCATACATACTCTGGAAGAGTTATAGAAAATATATGATCAAAGATTATATATGGTGATATTTTAAAAGTGATAACAATAATCTTATGAGATATATTATCACCAAAAGAATTATGGATCATATGTGCATGAGGGGGAGACATATTCATGTTGCACTCTTTTTCCCTTAGTTCAGGTTTTGTCCCAATGGGTTTTCCTGGCAAGGTTTTTAACGAGGCAACTTGCAAATAATTATGAATATGAAATATATATTGTACTCTTTTCCCTAGCTCAGATTTTGTCCCACTGGGTTTTTCTGGCAAGGTTTTTAACGAGACAACTATAAATCATGTTAACATACTTGCATTTTATGAAGCAAGTAGAGAATGTGTGTGAGTGAGATCATTGACATAGCATATTCGGGAAACATATGGATTGCACTCAATAAAGAAGTATCAACCCAAGCAATTCTCTATGGATAATACTGCTTGCATCGTTCAACTAAAAAGAGGTACATTGAAGGAGATAGAGTTAGAACACATTTCACGAAATTCTTCTTTATACGCTTCAAGAAAATGCATATTGGTGTTCAACATATTCAATCAAGTGTCAATCTTACAAACTTATTCACAAAGTTATTATCAACATCAACATTTGAGAAGACGGCAGACAAGATCAAAATTCGTCGATTAGAAGATCTCCACAAATGCCTAAATGAGGGGGAGTTAGTTTACACTATACTCTTTTTCCTTTGATCAAGTTTTCAGCAAGATTTTTAATAAGGCAGTTATTATGGACATCCAAGGGGGAGTGTTATAAATATTAATAATTATGTGGATGTCCAAATCTTTTATTTATTACCATGAATTGTAATCAACATTCGTCTTTTCCTTAGTTTCCCTTTTTCTTAGTTTCTTAATATCTCACTCTTGTATTTGTATAAATAGGGGTTCACCCCATTGGAATAAACAACTTAGAAATTCTCATCCACTTTCTCTTTCTCTCTTCATCTTCTTTCTTCTCATCTATTTTATATTATTTTATAACATATTTATAATAATAATAATAAAAATATTAATCGGGTATGATATACAATGGGGTTAATGGCATAATGCTAATTAGGAAGGATGTTGTTATTATTAAATAACTAATTAATTAGATATAATTACAGGTACCACAACTTTTCAAAATTTTGCTATTTTCCATTATCAATTATATTCACTTAATATTCTTTTTAATGAAAAACAGAGAAAACCTAATTTATGAATGGCCGGGAAAATCAAAACCAAGGGGAAGAAAACTGGTCCATCTTCTTCGGACAGAGTTATTAAAACTAGGTCCATGGATGCGTTGATTGGAATTCAAGAATTAGAGATTGATGAAGATGTAGACGAGGTTGAAGAAATGAAACAGAGTGATGAGGCAATGGAACAGTGCTCGGATGGTGCGCCTTCGCCTGTAAGTGAAGTTCATCCCGATTTCTCTGATTGGCTCACGGGGGCGAACCGTGCTTCTCAGGATGTGAGAATGGGGAAGAATCCTTCTCCTCCAATTCTCAGATCTAATGTTGCACGTAACCTAGAATCTTGCTTTGAAAAGAATACTGGGAAGAAGACTGAGACACAACTGAGGGTTGCAGATGCTGGTGCGAAAATGAATGTGAAGGTGAAGATTGATTTTGCAGATATTGCTGAGGAGGTCAATTACTGGCAGCCGTCGATTGTGTGCTATGTGATTGGAGCTAATCCTCCAATCAACATACTGGATGGTTTTGTTCGCAGGATATGGAAGGATGCAGTAGTGAAAGTTGGTTGCTAGAGGCATTTTTATTATCCGTTTTCAGAACTTGGAGACCAAGGATAGAATATTGGAGCAAGGGTATGTTTTCTTTGATAGGAAGCCAATGGTAATGAAACCATGGAACTCGGTGGATGATTTCACCAAGGAGGAAGTCACTTCTATACCAACTTGGGTCCAATTGCAAGGATTGGATATCAAATATTGGGGTGAGTCTTCATTGTTCAAGATAGTGGGGCAGCTGGGAGAGCCACTCCAAGTCGATCAAGTCACAAAGAGCAGGGATAGGCTTCAATATCCCAGAGTACTAATTCAGGTGAGTCTATCTCAAGAATTTCCTAAACAGATTTCATTTATTGATGAATTTGATCATGAGATAGTGCTGGATGTTAAATATGAGTGGATTCCTTTGGTTTGTTACAATTGCTCGGGCATAGGTCATGATACCCAATCGTGTAGGAAGAAAGAGAGTAAGGAGGAATCTGTGAAACATATATGGATTCCTAAAAAATCGAAAGAAATGATGCAAAACCAAGTGGATACAGAGGGATTTCAAAGGGTCACAAAGGGAAAGAAAGTATTAATGGAGAGAGTAGAAGTGGATACTGAGATTAATAATAGATTTGGGTCTTTGGAAGATGTAACAGGTGAGATGGTTGGTGAAGAGTGTAACATAGGAGGGGGGGGGGGGAGATCCCTCCACTTCTAATGGATAGACTCCTATGTTGGAACGTGAGGGGGATTAACAACCAACAAAAATACAATGAAATCAAGCAATTGATTTATTCAAAGAAAGTTAGGTTAGTTAGTCTCTTAGAAACTAAGGTACAAAATAAGAATATGGGGAAGTTGTATTGTAGTCTTTTTCAAGGGTGGTGTTTCACTAATAACAATCCATGGATGGATAAAGGGAGAATAATTGTAGCTTGGCATCCTTCTGTTTTTACGGTCAACATTAAATTCTGCTCTAGTCAAATGATCCACTGTTAGGTGCAATCACAGCAACAAGTTGGGAATTTTTTGGTTACCTTCCTATATGGTTTCAATGATGAGCATAAAAGGGAAGATTTATGGGGTGATTTGGAGAAGCTAGCTGCTGGTATTCAGGAGCCCTGGATTGTGCTAGGAGACTTTAATGAGATCTTGTTTGCTAATGAGAGAGTTGGTAGGAAAGCCCAGAGTAATCCTTCCACACGACTTCGAGATTGTATGGAGACATGTGATATGATGGACTTAAAATATTCTGGATCTTTTTTTACCTGGAATAATAAACAAAAGCCCGAAGATAGAGTTTTTTCGAAGATAGATAGAGCCATGATTAATTCGAAATGGAGTTGTGCTTTGCCTGATTCGGAAGCTGTGTTCCTTCCTGAATTATCGTTTGATCACAGCCCTATACTTGTGTCTATTTATCGAGAGTGGAACTCGGGGAAGAAGCCTTTTCGATATTACAAAATGTGGAAACTCGCCCCAGATTTTAATGCAAAAGTTAGTCAAAGTTGGCAAGGAGACATTACTGGTACAAGGATGTTCAAAATGGTATCTAAGCTCAAAAGGCTGAAACCGGTGCTCAAATTGATAAATCAAGAGGGTTTCTTTGATATTCAAAAAGCTGATATGATTGCAAGGAATGATCTAATAGCAGCCCAAGCTACAATGACCAAGAACCCACTTTATTTCAATTGATGGCAGCTGAGCAAGAAGCCAACAAAAGGTATAATGAAGTTCATAAAGCTTTTTCTATGTTCATGTCACAGAAAGCTAAGCTAAATTGGGCTTCCTATGGAGATGAGAACTCGGCTTTCTTCCATGCTTCTCTGAAATCAAGAAGAATTCAAAATAAGATCTTCTCGATTGAAGATGAGCATGGAACATGGTTTGATTCTCCGGATGATGTTCAAAATGCTTTTCTAAGCTATTATGAGAAGCTGTTGGGAACTAGTATGCATAATAGAAGGAAGGTTCTGAGATCTGTAGTCAATCTGGGCCCAAGATCACTGAGTTGCATAAAACTATTCTTCTGGCAGATTACACGAAACAAGAAGTAAAAGAGGCTTTGTTTTCAATTCCTGGTATCAAGGCTCCAGGTCCAGATGGGTATGGTAGTTCTTTTTATCAGGATAACTGGGACATTATGGGATCTGACTTCACAGAGGCTATTCTGTCCTTTCTCACTACTGGGAAAATTCTGAAAGAAATCAACCACACCACTATTACTCTCATTCCCAAAATAGCTTGTCCTAAAAATGTGGCGGATTTCAGACCAATCCCATGTTGTAATGTGCTTTATAAGACAGCTACCAAGGTTCTCTACAATAGACTGAGGAAGGTATTGCCAGATCTTATTGCTGAAAACCAAGGGGGATTTGTTCATGGACGATATATTGCTCATAATGTCCTTGTGTGTCAGGATATGGTGAGGTTGTATGGGAGGAACAATTGTAAACCAAGATGTATGATTAAAATAGATTTGAGGAAGGCCTATGACACCATTGAATGGAGCTTTCTAGAGGAAATGCTTGATGGCTTTGGGTTTCCGATTCGGTTCATTGACCTCATAATGAGCTGCATCAGGACCCCAAAATTCTCTCTCCTTTTTAATGGCTCTATGTGTGGATTTTTTAATGCAAAGAGAGGGTTACGACAAGGAGATCCTATGTCTCCCCTTCTCTTTGTATTAGGAATGGAATACCTATCACGAATCCTTCAAAAAATTGGTGATTTGCCTGGCTTTAAATATCATGAAAGATGCTCATCATTGAAACTGAACCACATGTGCTTTGCTGATGACTTGTTGGTGTTCAGTCATGGAGATTTTGTTTCGGTCATGTTGATGCTACGAGGGCTGAAACTTTTCTCCTCAACTTCGGGTCTAATGCCAAATGAGCAGAAGACGTCGATTTATTGTTCTGGCATGTCAGAGTCTGAAGTTGGAAGAATCCTTGAGGCCTCACAATTCAAAAGAAGTTCTCTGCCATTCAGGTATCTCGGAATCCCTATCACTTCAAAAAGAATTTCTCATGCTGAATGTCAGATTTTGTTAGAGAAGATGGTTAGTAAAATTAGAGGATGGAGCTCTCGGAATCTATCATATATGGGAAGAGTAACATTGATAAATGATGTACTCATAGCTATACACACTTATTGGGCTCAGATTATGATTTTACCTAAGAAATTGCTCAAAGATATTGAGGCCATTTGCAGATCATACTTATGGAAGGGCACTCAATCAATGATGGGGGCTGGTTTGGTGGCATGGGAGCATGTATGCACATCCAAAAGTGCTGGTGGACTTGGTCTTAGAGACATTCAGAAATGGAATACAGCAGCTATGGCAAGGTATGTATGGGATATAGCTAACAAGAAAGACTGTCTGTTTGTCAAATGGGTTCATACTGTATACTTGAAAGATAGGTGCTGGTGGGATTATGAAGCTCCCACCGATTGCAGCTAGTTTTGAAAAAAATTGATTCGAGTTAGAGATCAGGTGAAGGCTAAGATGGATCGAGCAACTTTCCTTATGCAGAAATTTAGCATTTCAAGCATCTATCATGTGTTGTTTAATAGGCCAGAGAAGAAGGAGTGGAGCAAACAAGTGTGGGATAGGCTTGTTATTCCCAAACACAAGTTTATCCTATGGTTAATTTTGTGGGACCGATTGAAAACAAAAGATAGGATAAGTAAATATGACACACATGTGGACTTAACTTGTTTATTATGTGGGAAGGATAATGAATCAATTCAACATCTTTTTTTCCAGTGTGAGTATAGTAATAAATGTCTTACAGAATGGAAGACACGGCTGCAATGGGGCACTAAAGCCACTGATTTGCAGCAGCTGCTGCATCTTATCAACAAAAAGAAGGGCGTGTCAGCCACCAAGAAGAGTATGCTCTTAACTATGTTGGCTGCCTTGGTTTATCATATCTGGGGTGCACGCAATGATGTGCTATGGAACCAAAAACAGTGGCAAATCACAGTAATAGTGAATCGGGTACATCAGGAAAGCAAGAGGAGGATTGTTGGGGTATGGCCAAGCAAAGCAAAGGATGAGGACAAGAATTGGGTGCTGAGTTTGTAACTTGAATTTGTAATTTGGTAGGCAGTTTAGAGTTATAGCAGATGGTAGCAGTGATAGCTGTGTTTGTACAAAACATGTGATGTAAATTGATTGTTTGAGCAATACAAGATTCCTTATTCATCAAAAAATAATATATAAATTATAAATAAAAAATTCTTATATGTTCAAAGTACTTTATATAATGGAATAATCTTCTAATCTTTCTTTAGTGAGAGAGGAAATGTGTATGGCATTATAATTAGAAAAATATATCATATTATGTTAATTTGCATAAATTAATAGACTGATCAAAAGCCAAACACAACACCAATATTATATTCCATTATTAACACATTTGGCACTACAAGATATCGAATAAAGAACATTTATTCTCCATACAGAATAATAATATGATATTAAATTATATATATAAAAACAAAACAAAAAAGTACTTCTGACACTACAAGAAGAAACCTAGCAAAAAAAAGAAACAACTTTAACTCATGGTATGAGTTATTATTATTAAACACTCAAACACAAATGATGAAAAAGATGATTATTATTCTTGTATACATATGAGATATATTGTGATATATATATATATATTTATATATATATATATAAGTAGCCACACCAGTCCCTCATCAAGCTTCACCCCTTGAAATGATTTTTCAGAACTTCAAGTGTTGCTCTCCGGCAAGTGATATATATATATCGATTGGAACCATACATATGCAGAGACGAATTAATCAAAATGAAAGAATATCAACACAATTTTCCAAATCCATATGTTTTCATCATCATTCCAAATTCCAATCATGAACCTTTGAGCTTTGATTTTTTTCCTCATCACTAGTCACCATTTTTTTTTCCTCCCAAAAGTTATTCCTACACAAAATCCAAATTACAATAGTTACATTTTATTAGTTATATATATATAATATATAGTTATATTATATATTAATATGATTTTTTGTTTTAATACATTAATAATATAGAGATAGTAGATAGACTCACTTTTTAAGCTGATCTGAAGAGTTCCAAGTTGATGTGATTAACTCCATTGTCTATACATCCCAAAAAAAAAATATAAATTTTTTTTATTTATATATACACATTTTTAATTTGAATAAAGTTTCTTTTTTTTTTTGAAAGGAGTACTTACTGCTTGCTGGGGTTTCGGATACAAAAAAGCAGGCTCCAATGACAACATAGCATAGCAAAAGAACAAGGCCCTTCAAGTAGTGAGAAGTTCCATCCTATAATATAAAAAGTAATATTAATATATAACACTAATATTATATATACATGACTGAGAAAAAATAAAAATATAATTAATTAATTAATTACTTGTAGAGTAAAAGCTGTGACAATTATAGCTATGGCAAGAGAACTGGTTTCAAGGAGATTAAAGTTGAGATCCATCTTAATTCCCATAATCCAAGAAACAACAACACACAATGGGACCTGAAAGAGAGTAATTCATACATATATATATATATTTATATTTAAAATGAAAATAATTTATTTAATTAATAAACTACAAATAGTACTATAATAATTATGAGATATATATGTTCATACCACAAATAGGGCAATTTGAGTAGCTGATCCTAATGCAACACCCAATGTAATATCCTGCATTTTTTTTATGTGATAATAATAATAATAATTAGTATATTAATATAGATAAACATTGATATTATAATAATTAAGTAAAGTATATATATACTGACCAACTTGTTTTTGAAAGCAAAGATAACAGCACCAGCATGTTCAGCTGCGTTTCCAACAATTGGTAGCAAAATTATGCTTAGAAAGCTTACTGACAAACCCCAAGTGTCCGATGCATCCTAAAATAATTAATATTAATTAATAATTAATAATTGTGATGTCATAAATAGAATAAGAGTAGTAGTGATGAAAACGACGTAGTTTTATTATTAATTAATTAATTAATTACCTCAATTGTTTGTACTACATACTCGGACAACAAAGCAATGACTAGAGTCATTCCAGCTAACCAAACAAATCCACTTGCAAATCCAATCACAGCCTCTTCTTCCGATGAATTCTCACCCTCCCTTTCATCCTGATCATCATCATCATAAGTACTTTCATTATTATTAATTAATAATTAATAATTAATTATATACCCTCACCATGTACTTGTCACATCAAATAATTATTTGACATTATCATCATCACAAAAATGAGATGTACAGAAAATTAAGTCCTAATAATTTTCTTGATCATTTTTTACTGTTGTGGACCACAAAATGTACTAGCTAGCTAGCTAGCTAGCAGTTAAGCTATAAATTGACTATATATATATACATTTTGTTAAAAATTCATAGTCATAAAAAATAGCAGTACTACAAAGTTGAAAAATAAGAGCATTTAATTTATTTTGGCTGTGATGAAAGAGAAATTTTTAGTTTTATTATGTAAATACATATAGATATATATTATTATATACTAGGTGATTGTTACGTGCCAAGCCACGTAGTGTTAGTTTTATTTAATATTTTAATTTTTTATTTTAATTAATAATTAAAATAGTATAATTATTTGAACGATTTGTTTTATAAAAATAAAATATGTGTCAGTATATTTAATAAGTAAAACATAGTTGTGTTATAATAATGTATGTTATTAATAGTAAAATGTACATTAATCTTCTAATTGAAAAAAGTTCTATTATCTCATTTCATATCTAATAATAGCTACACAACTATATATTTATAGACTTTCACATTCTTTGCAAATTACTAATAAGCACCAATAATATTTTCATATTCTAATATTTTTCAACCTTCTCCTCTTGGTGGTAAAATTAAAAATAAAACTAAAAATAAACACAAACATATAAGGTAAATACTAATTACAGCCCATTTCATCTTTTTTTTATTATTATTTTTTTAAGCCCAAGCCCAAAAATCTCTAAGCCAACACAATCAATCTTCTTTTATATTATCTTTTCTAGATATTTTATGTATATTTTTCTTTTTTAAAAAATAAATAAAAAAATTATTAATATTCTCCCAAGATAGGTTTGTTAGAGAGATATGTGGCTAAGATGATTTTTTCAATTTAAAAAGAAATTATTAATATTTAAAAGATTGTTTATTTAAAAGATTGTTTAATTTTTTGGGTTTAATTATTGGGTTTATTTTTTAACGGGAGATCAAACCTAATCGTTAAATTTAACAGAATATTCTTTTATTTTTAAGTATATTCTGTTAAACCAAGAATGTTAAACCAAGAAATGTCGTTAGATAGGCACTTTTAATATATAAAGATATATACCTCTTCAGCTTCGAACAACTGGCGATGAGTCCAGAGCTGAAAGACAAGGTAAGCCACATAAGCCATGAGCATGACAATGCTGCTGGCTCGCGAAAGCTGCAGCGTCGACTCAAGTGTGACTGCAGCCGATGAAGCCGAGGCGTAGCTGAACAACATCGGCAGCAACTGGCACAACAGCGCCAACAGGAGTAGTACCGAGTTCACATCCGCCTGTCTCTGTTATACAATAAAATTTCAACATTTTTAGTGAAAAGGGTTTCACTTAAAAATCAATTGGTGATGATTGGAGTAGTCCATGTTCTTATATATGACTCAATACTCTATTATTTATTCCATGTGGTACAAAGTCTAGACCAATACTTTTTTAAAATGATGAAATATAGATAATAGAGAGAAATGGGTATTTAGGGTTATTACTTACTCTGTCATATTTTTGTTGAGTACCAAGGTTGGCAATTCCACCACATAAAAGAGAGGTACCAAGAACAAGGAGTAGGTTTGAGAGTATGGAGCCTAAGAGAGAGTATTTGACCACCTCAATTTTGCCTTGGGCTAATGCAAATATTGCTATTATCATCTCAGTTGCATTGCCACATGTTGCATTTAGAAGCCCTCCCACTGCAAAATTATTACATTCACAATTATAATTATTAATATATTCAATAAAACAGTAGCACATATATACCTTATTGATTCAAACAAAACCATCAATGTACGTGTTTTTGTCTTAAAATTATTAATTAATTATGGTCCCCCATGGCCAAGGATATATATACATATATAGATATAAGAGATTTGTTTTGTTTTGTTTTGTTTATTAAAAACAAAGAAAATAATAATGAATATTAATATGGTCAAAATTGTTATGTCAGTGTTTATAACCACATAGGTAAATATTTTATATTTTTTCATTTTTCCATTTTTAACATCATTGTTGTACTTAATTAATTCAAGAAATTATTGCTTTTCCAACCTAGCTAGCTAAGCACATATATATACGTTACTGATGAAAAAACGTCTTAATAATTACATGAAACTCTTAAGAATACACTTGACATGTGGTTGTGGGTCTTAGTATAATTATTTCGGTTTTACAATTTGAAATAGAATAAAATTTAATCCCAAATTGTGAGCCATGTGTTCTTTAATTTGTGTAATTACTTAATATTTCCATATATAATTTACACATATACATAAATATGAATTTTTTTTTGAATTCAAAATTGCTGATTTAGAGGAAATAAATAATATGAGCCTCTCATTAACTGATGTAGTGTGTATCAATATATATATATAATAACACAAAAATCATTACTCTTAAATTACAATCTTGATAAGAGAATTACAAAGTAGAATATATTTTTTGTTTTGAAATCAAGTAGTTTGAACATTAATTCCACCTGATATATATAATATTTATTGTATCATAATTATATTTTTTAGTATGGAATTAAGTCGATCAATATTATGTTTATTAGTTATTGTAGAGACTGAATAATATCTCCTCGGATCCTATTTGTTCGAATCAAAAACAAAAACAAAATCATGAGCTTAAATCATACCTGTTGGACCAGTGTAATAAGCTATTTGTCTGAAAAAAAAAAGAAAAAAACAATAGATGAGTTTTTCATTTATTATTATTTCAGATCATATAATAATTTAAGCAAAATTAAAAAAAATATCAATACAAAAAATTCATGAATATATATTTATATATATATATATAGCTTACTCTGTGAGGAAGCTGACACGTTCAGCCAATGGAGTTAGTCCAAGCAAGCTCAAAGCAAAGACCCATGGCTGTAATTTCAATTCAAACAAACCCCAAAAACCGTTACAATTTATTTATTTATGAGCTTATAAGAAAAAGTAACGTATTTATATTTATATTTATATTTATATTTATATTATATACGTACTCTTCCAAATCCAAAAGAGTGAGCAGCAATGGCTAAAGGAATGGCAGGAAAGAGAATAGAAAGCTTTGTTCCCAAAATGACCTCTTGAAGATTAGCCAAGAAGGTTCTAAGAAGGGCACAAGGGACTTTAGACACAAGTTTAATGTCAGATTTCTTTCTAAGAGAAGAAGATGACATGTTGTGTGCTGTTCTCCCATGTCTTCCTTCTCTGCTTAGTCCCTTTGGTTGACCATTTTCCATTTGCCATGGCTCTTGTTGGTTAATTGATGAAGCCATTAGTATTATTATTATTAATTAAATCAAAATTAATAATAATAATGATGATGATAATATAATTGAGAGTAGTAGTAGTGTCTATGTGTGTGTGTGAGAAGTTAGAGAGAGTGAATACACTGTTATATAGATGCAAAGTGAGTGATCTTCCACGAAGTTTCTCTATTTATTTTAATTATAATATATTGAAAAAAAAGAGATATATATAACCGTTGTTTGTAAACTTAAAAGGGAGAAAATAATTAAGAGAGATAATAAGGTAAAAAAAAATAACATGATAAGTTTGGTAAGTTATTAACTTATTATTTTTATTAATGGTTTGGATAGTAACGTATACCAGGTAGTGTATCATATTAGTGATTAGGGATATATAGCAGTGAAAATGTTGTTGGAATTCACTAATTAATAGCGGTTTGTTATGACTTTGTAGAAGTGTTTGAACAATTTAACATGCCCTTTAGTATTAATCATTGAGTAATATATGAATAGAGATTTTATTTAGTATACAGTTGTATTGTATTGTGTTAGATTGTATTGTTTTGTGTTGTCTAAAATTAAACTATCTTTACCATAAAGCCGACCCCACCCTGCCACGACCCTACACCCTGGACACTGACTTTAGACTCGAAACCCTGAGCCCCAGCCTTGGACCTCAACCTCAGTTTGAAACCCGGATCTGGACCCCAGACACTGATCTTGGACCCTTTACCCCGGCGTCGGACGCAGATTCCAATCCCAGACGCGGACCCTAATCTCGTCTCGGACCCAATTCGGACCTTAACCTCAACCTTGGACTTGGATATATATCAGAACTGGAACTCGATTCGTACCCGTACCTAGACCCAAACCTAGACTGGGCATCGACCCCCACTCCGACACGACTCCCTACCTCGAACCATTTCTAAATAGGGAAACTACCATGTATATTGCATTTTTGATTTTTTTTTTTTTCATTTTTACGTTTATTTAGATTTTTGTTCATTTTTATAAAAGTTGTTATTTTAAGGTTATGCTGATTCTATTTTAAGGTCATGCTGTTTCTATTCTATAAAAGTTATTTTTATTTTAAGTGTATGCTTATTAAATTTCGAGGTTATGTTGTTTCCGTTTTTATAAATAAATAAAAAATCAATTATAAAAATATAAATGAAAAAACTACTTATAAATATTATAATACAAGCTAATGCGAAACTATATTTTATGTATTAAATAATATGATTCGTATTGTATTAAAATTTATAATTATAATAATTAATACAACACAAAATTCTATTTAAGTGTAATATTCTTCTTATTTAATAAAATACAATTCCTTATATTGTCGAACAGTTTGGGAGTATATTATTTAATACGTTATTAACTTAAGGTGTCAAGGTGTCAAATGAGATGATATTTATTAAATTAGTATGTTGTTTATTAAATTAAAATATGTTAGATTCAATCAAAAACTAAATTATATTAATAAAAATATAATATATATACTTTGTACACATTACAAGAAATGTCACTTTTACTAGCACAGTTCGCTACTATGGTGGTAAAAGTTACTTCTACCACCGCATTTCGCAAACTGCGCTGGCAAAAAGGTCAAAGTTTTACCAGTGCATATTTACAGTGGCTAAAATCTAACTTTTACCAACGCATTTACGCTTGGAAAAGTATTTTTTGCCAGCGCTTTTTATTTTGTACTGGTAAAAGTTCTAATACCAACGTTGATTTGCCAATCTCTTTTGCCAATACATCACAAGTAAATTCTATTTACCAGCGCAATACCAAACTTTTGCAATACAAAAATGTGCTGGCAAAAGTAACATTTCTTACAGTGACATTGTTATTAGAGCACTACTATGCTTTTTTCTTTTATAATATATAAGTAAAATTTGATATATTGCTCAAACTAACCTTATAAACTAAACACTATTGTCAATCAAAGTAACCTGCAAAGAACTAAACACTCCACAAATTACACTAAAAAGAGGCTTCGAAACCATATTACATCATTTTGACTAGCTCCTTCTTCTACACTAGTATACCAAATCATATTATTATAAAGCCTCATAACAAATTTTATTTACAATATACCTACTCTCTAATTTACTTGGTCCCAATATGCCAGGTTTCTCACTCTCGAAATATAGTATATGATTGCTGATAGGATTGTTAGGCACACACCACGCCTAAACGTAAGTAAATGACTTTCTTTATCCAATTCAGAAACCATCCAATAGAGATATGAATACACAACATAGCCTTTGTAAATCTTTAGTTTGATAGGTCTAGTAGATCTTCTTAAGATTTCAGCAATATACTCTTGGGGAGCAGCAGTTAACTGGTTCAGCATGTTGTTCAACGGTTGCAGGAAACTCTTGAACTTCTTGATCTACTAGATTATCATTACCAACTTGTGGATTCAATGACTGGTAATGGTTGTTCAACATCCGTTTGAAATACAGGGGTATTAACCATTATCAATCTTGCTCTTAAAGTGGAAGGTTCAGAAGGTTCTTTCTCGGGACCTAAGTCCTTTGATTGACCACTCCCACTGATCAAGGTATTTTTAAGAAATTTTGCATTCCTTGATTCCACAATTCTTGTGCTATGAGATGGACAATAGAACTTATAACCTTTAGAATTTTCAGCGTACCCTATAAAGAATTTTCTATGTGGATTATATATTCTGACTTCAGATGGACATCCCCAAATGCGTACATGTTTTAAACTTGGTTTTCAACTTTTTCATAATTCAAAAAGGAGTTTTTGAGACTGTCTTTATTGGAACTCAATTTAATATGTACACAGATGTCTTTAAAGCTTCAGTCCACAAGAATTTAGGAAGATTAAAGTACTGTTAAGCATACTCTGCACCATGTCCATTAAAGTTTGGTTTCTCCTTTCTGCAACACCATTTTGTTCAGGTGTATCGGGCAAGGTGTAATGGGCAACAATCTCATTTTCTTCAAGAAACTTTGCAATTGGACCATGTGCTCGTCCATTTTCTGTGTATCTACCATAATACTTACCTCCTCTATCTGAGCTCACTATATCTTAATATCCTTGTTGCATTGTTTCTCTACTTCAACTTTAAATATCTTAAAGACATCTAATGCTTCACTTTTATTATGAAGTAAGTAGATATACATGTAGCGTGAGTAATCATCTATGAATGAGATGGAGTATTTCTAACCATGTGAGTCCATATCTGGACTACATATATCAGTATATATGATTTCTAATATTTCAGAACTCCTATGGACACCAGTTTTGACAGACTTGGAGGTTTGCTTTCCCTTAATGCAATCCACACAAGTATCAAAGTCAGTAAAATCTAAGGTATTGAGTACCCCATCTTTTACCAACCTTTTAATTTTATCAATGGAGACATGTCCCAATCTCCAGTGCCATAATGTACAGGAATCCTCTTTCATAACATATCTTTTAGTGCCAGTGTGAGTAAGCATAACATTATTAGCGGTATTATTTTGTAAATTAATGCAGGTCAGACCATTAGACAAAATAGCATTTCCAATACATTCAGATTTACTATATAAATTAAAATATTTGTCTGAAAATATAAAGAAAAAACTAAAGGGTATAAGTCTTGAAACTGAAATCAAGTTTTTAGAAAAACTTGGTTCATAGACAGTATTTTCTAACTTTAAAATGAAACCACTACTTAAAACTAAATTACATGTTCCAATAGCTTCCACTTGTGAGCCCACCTTGTTTCCAAATAAGATGCTTTGCTCACTTACCATTAGCTTCCTATTAGGTTTTGAATATCCTACAAGGAATTTGTTATGTAAATTGTTGAACCAGAATCAATCCATGTTAAGATTAACATTAGCCATATTAGATTCATAACATACTAAGAAAATTGGATTACCTCTTTCGTCCATCCATTTCTTGAACTGGATGCACTCTTTTTTCGCATGTCTCTTTTGTTTACAAAAGAAACATTTGATGGAATCTTTCTTCATGACAGCCTTGGGAGCCATGGGCTTTTTTCCCTTATTCTTTTTGAATGGTTTACATTTCTTGGGTTGAATGGTTAGGTGAACACCTTCTCCTTGCTCCTGTAGGAGCCTAGCTTCCTCTTGAGCACACATGGTCATCAATTTATTGATGCTCAATTTATCCTTATGTGTGTTGTAGGAATTTTTGAAAGGCCCATATTATGGAGGAAGATTGTGAAGGATGTACTGAACTAGGAAGGTATCAAGAATGATATAACATCGAGTTTCTTCAAATGAGCAATGATATCCCTCATCTTTGAAATGTGTTCTCAAACTCCTTTAACACCAATGAGTTTTGTGGATGAGAACTCTTGGATGAGGTTGTTGAATAAGGATTTATCCAAAGTGTCAAACTGCTCATCTATCACCTTGATAAAATCTTTGACCTTTACAGGTAGCTCCACCGATCCACGCATTCCCAAAGGAATTATGGACATGATGAACATGATGCAGAGACGATTGGATTGCTCCCACTTTTCACTGCAGTAGTGCTAGTTCTAGTGACAGTAGCTGGTTCGTCTTTTCTTATTGCATAGTCCATGTAAATGCAAGCAAGGTGGAGAAGAACTTGTTCCTTCCAGATTTTGAAAATGACACTCTTAAGCTCAGAGATTTCACTAGTGATTTCAGCGTATTTAAAAGTGGATGAAATAGCCGCAAGAATAAGATTATAGATTAGATGTAAAAAATAATTGATGTTTTAATGAATTCATATTTTACCAATGTAGAAACATGATCAAGAAGATAAAAATTTTACCAAATCTAAAATTGTCTGTAGGCTAAATTTTAAATCTAATAAAATTATATAAACTTTGTGATAGATTTAATGAAATATTTAATTTAGAAAAATGAGGAATGAAATCTATCTTAATTAAAGTTTGTGATAACACTATAAAATTAGTTTTTCATAACTCCATGTGGGGTAAATTAAGAGGATTTAACTTAATGTATTATCCTAATTAATTATATAAATATAATAAAATCCCTGTGAGGTAAAATAAAATTATTATACCTATATAATTAATTACAAGTTATGTCCATTATGGTGAATTTTAATTAATATATAATTAAAGATATTGTGACTACTCCCTAATTATTTAAAATTATATTTTCACTTAGACATTAGGTATTGGGCTCTACCTAAAAGTAATTTTTCTATTAACATAATAGACAATCACGAGATTAGTGCTCCTAGTGTGGTCGTCTGAAAATCACTAAAAACCGTTCTAGATATGAGCAATTGTCCCAGGTTCATGTTTTGTCAAAGCACAAAATTACTTACTTTTTATTCATATTTTATTCATTTTAGAAATATTTTACGAATATTTTATTAATAATTTTATGAAGTTTTATGAAAATTAATGTGCTAAATAAAATATTCAGCATATTTTAATGTTTGAATATTTTTCTAAAAATATCTAGCACTATATATAAAATTTATGTATACCATTTAAATCATACAAATCTAAATTATTAATTGTACTAATAATAAATTTATCAAATAAATACAAATTAATACAATTATTGTATGATAATTAACAATTTATAAATATATAATTAATGACACATTTCTCAAATTTATTAATTTAGAGAATAAATTACATAAATTTGGTAACATATTAAAATGCATAATTAAAATTAGCATAATTATTACATGCCTAAATAAATCATGTAATAAATTACCAAATTAAATTTTTTCCACTTTTACTTTATACTAAATAACATAAAAATTCTTAATATATGTATTAAATAAAAAATAGAAAAATTTAATCAATGTAATTTATTGACTAAATTAACACAAATTAGGAAAATAAATAATATTTCAAATAAATAAAAAGTTTTAAAAAAATTCAATTTTTTTTCTTCTTTTTTTTTTGGAAAAATCCTGCCAGAAACGTCATGTCGTTTTTTGCTATAGGCAAAATATGACACGTCGTTTTTAAACAAGGAAGGCTGCCACAAACGGGAGAAACGACACGTCATTTTGAGTCTTCATCAACCTCCATCCGGGTCAAATTTGACCCGATTTCAGTCACATGGGTCCGATGGACTCGACCCAAACCCGATCGAAATTTTCAATTCCGGTGACCGAAATACCCACATTAATTCCAAATGATACTAAATGCAAAAATTAAGGCATTCACATATATTTCATGCATAAAAAATACATAAAATAAAGACTTTAAATTCATAAAAAATCTCAGGTCCGAACGGTATTTTTCCAAAAGATTTGAGATTTTTTTATTCAAATTAGTTTTTCATGCTTAAAAATGATCTCTAATACTATATAAATGTATTGATGCATATATGAATTGAAAACACCAAAAAAACAAAAATTAAAATTGGAGCAAGAACTTCACAACCCAGAAAAAAAATCAGTGTATATAAACTCTCATATAATCATTACACTGTACAAACATGGTATATATATAGAATGGATTATTATAATTAATTATATGTAATGAAATTTAAAAAGTAATGTAAAATATATATAAACATATATGTGTAAAATATACATGTGTATAAATGAATATATATATATATATGAACGTGAATATGAGTATAGATATGAAAAATAATCAATTTGATGCATATAAAATATTAATATAGGCTCCAATTAACAACAACATGAACTAAAGGATTAAATGAAAGAAAGTCACAACCGGACATAAAATTAAAATTAAACCGATTGTATGAACATATATAAAAACTGAAAATATAAATCACGGTAGAGATAAAAATTGCTCTGATACCAACTGTTAGACTATAATCTAATATGAAAATAAAGCATATATAAACGATATGCAATGCAGAATAACTACAAATATTTTGAAATAGTATAATGAAAGGACCAAAATACCTCAAGCTATTGATGTTTGAGCTTCAATCTCTGCGATAGCTTCAGTATGGGAATTTAGGCTTCCTCGCTCTCTCAACTCTCTTTAGATAGAATTTTGATGTTTGCACAGAATGAGTGAAGAGCTCGAGGACCGAGACCCTATATTTATAGGTGAGATACTCCATCAGTATCTGCACCACATTAATTGTCACAATATTTTGACAATTAATTAGGAAATCAAATCAGTTAATAAATATCAAAATCTGACCATATATAGAATATTAGGTAAATAATTTTGTCCAAATTCAATCAATATAAAATATTCATATCTCTCACCAATATTTCATAAATGTAATATTCTAATACAAGAAATCGAAAACAATAAATGCAGAAAATAAAGAAATCAATACCAAGATATATACTGGTTTAAGACCAATAGATAGATATGATCCATGGCTCTTCTCTAGTTTTAGAACACCACTGTAATCCTCATTTATTGATTGAGTAAGAATATGTACAATACAATCGAGACGAGATTCTCTATTGAGCTCTCACAAAGTGTTTTAACTCTCACAATTTACACTCAAGAATCTTCTTCATCTACAGAAGATTCTTCTTACAAAATCTAAACCCAAACCCAATCTATCTCTTTCCTTTGCACCTCTCTCTATGTCTCAATCTTTTCTCTTTCAATTTCAATTGAACAGGGTTCTCTAACTCGTATCTCAATCGTGTATCCAAAAGTTGAGTCAAATGTGTTATTTATAGGCTTAGGATCAAGATCGTAAAGCAGGTGGCTGCAAGAAACGAGGTTGTTAAGTTAGTTAGAAACAACTAACTTAACCAACACCTCATTTGAATGTAGTCTCCACGTTAGCTTAAGTACCAGGGCCTCCACGAACATGAACGAGCTTCTGGACTCAAGGGCCAGGATCTTCGCTAGACACGCTTCCAGATAGGATGAAGGCCTGTTGTAGATGACTATCCAGCACCACCATTTCAAGAAGGATAACTAGCCAGCTGGAACTCTTTTCTAGAGAAGGATTCGCTATCTTGGAGACTGGACCCAGAGTGGACATGATAGTCAATCGGGAACTCCCTTCCGAACATGACTATCATTGCACAAGACTCCTTTCGGGATTGGTAACCGCGAGAGAAACAACTTTTTAAAAATGATAATTGCAGAGACCTTTTTATTTGAAGGAAAATTTACCACAACACTCATGAACGAAGACATCTTGGTTTTGAGTGTTATTAAGTCTAGATGATTACTGTGTTTGAGTGAATTAATATTTTAGTGGCTACTTTATAAATCATATATATTGCAATAAGATATAGGTCAAAAGTCACTTATTGTATGTGGACACTTCATTTGAGGGAGTAATAGTTTTAAGTTTTTTTTTTTATATGAAAAATTAAATAATTTTCTTTGAAACATTGGTACTAAGAAATCATAAAAGAGTGTCTTTACCAAATAAGTATAGTAACTAGGATTTTGTCCTTAGAGTGTGATACTATTAACATTTACCCTTAAAACACATAATCAATATTATATGTGGCCTTAATTATTTAAGTTTTTTTTTTAAAAAAATATATATATATATTTTCATATTTTTTTAAGAGAGAAAAAAAAAATCTAAATATCTTTTTTAGAAAAAATTATTTAAATATCTTTTCTTTAAATTTATTTAAATATCTTTACAAGTGATCTCATTTTGGACACATACATATATAGAGAATTACAACTCAAAAAAAAAAAAAAAACAGACGAAGCTCTAGTTAATTATTATTTTTATACCATATAGAACTTTCTTTAATAACCATATAAAACAAAGTCAAGATTTTTCTTTTTATATTACATAATATTGTACGGAATTAATGTTATATCGAATCGACATATATATACTCCAAAATCATTTTTTTTCTATGGAGTTTCAACTGAGATCATATCAAAGAAACTTTATTTTTCACCACTCATAGGTTCAATCGTACTTGGTGAAAATATCGATCATTTGTACTTAAAATTTAACTTCTTTTCACATAAAAAAAAATTGTGCTTTTCTTTTTCGAAATAAAACCTAAAAAGAACAAAAAAAAAAAAAATCATTCAGTACAAAAAAAAAATCTTTTAACTGCCCACGTGAATATCATCCGTACAAACGATGAGAATTATTTGACTATTTTCACTACATAACAACTACACCATAAAAACCTTAGCCAAAAAAAACTACACCATATTATTATTTACAAACACTACAAAATGTTACAATTAATAAAATTTGTTTCATTGTGTATTAGTTAATGAAGACAAGTATAGATATATAAAAATACAAAGTGACCTAGCTACATCACATTATTGATTAATATTATTACACATTATTATTTCCTAGGAAAAAATTAAGAGGCTGTTACATAATTAGGATTATTATCAACTTGTAAATTGTAATAATATACCAACATATATATCCAAAAGAATATTATATTATTCTGGAAACCACTTGTATAGTAATATTATCAATGTTTTCACAACCTTTCATTATATATTACAAATTCAAGATTTAAGTTAAAGGGGGAACTTTATTTTCTACATAAAATGTATGCTAAAATTATATATGTTAAAATTTTATGTAAATTTAAATTTTTAGCATTAAATACAGTTTAAATTAGTGAATAAAAAACAACCACATAAAAAGTTTGACTTTAATAGTTAAAGTACTTAAATATAAGTCTTATTAGGAAAATTCAAATCCTAGAAATATGCATAAGATTTGAATCTTTGTTCTCTAATAAATTAAGTTATAATAAACCATTAAAACAAAACTAGCACTTAATTAATAAAATATTATTTTTAATTACAAATCTTTATATATAAAAAGTGTCTATTTAACGACAATTGTTGGTTTAACGATTTTTTTTAACGATTTTTTTTTTATTTAATTTAACAGACTGTTAACGTTAAACGTTAACAAATAAATAAACCCAATAATTAAACCCAAAAAATTAAACAATCTTTTTTAAATTAAAAAAAAAATCATCTTACCCACATATCTCTCTAACAAATAGTATATCCCCAATTTTTGAAATTTTTTTACACGATTAGGCTTCATTCAAATTTCAAAAAATACACTCAATATAATTAACTCAAAAAATTAAACCATCTTTACGATTAACTTAATAGACTATTAAGGTTAAAACTTAACAAATAAATAAACCCAATAATTAAACTAAAAAATTAAACAATCTTTTTTTAAATTAAAAAAAAATCATCTTACCCACATCTCTCTCTAACAATTTTATTGTTAATCAAATTAATTCTTCTTTAATTTCTCCTTTAATTTTAATTGTACATTACAAACTTAATAAAATTTTAAAAGGTTTAACACACGTGCAAAGCACGTGTTAACCAACTAGTATATGTTATAAATAACTATAATATGAAATTTAGAGAATACCTAAATAGAAAAAAATTCACAACATTGAACTAATTTAAAAGAATTAGGATTTTTTGTTTTTAAATTTATATCTACAGAAGATTGTTTTTTTTCTCCGCTCAGGCCCGCTCGCCTTCCTTGGGCATAGTTGTGGTTTGATCGGAGTTGTGTTTTGCTATTGCGATTCGATTTCCGCTATTGCGATTAGCTTTGTCTTTATGACATGGTTTTGCATGTTTTAGTCTTGTCTATGTAACATAGTTTTGAGTATTTTGGTCTTGTCTATGTGATATAATTTTATTTTGTTTTGTTGTTGGTTCTTCTTTGTTAATTCGATGACTCATCATCAAATCACTATTAGTGGTTGGAAATAACAAATTCTCTACGACCGATAGGGTTGTTAGTAGTGCAGTTACATACCTTACACAATAGTTGCATGCTCAGCGCTGCTTATTTGACTCGTTTTTTTAATTCTAATAATAATGATCGTATATCTAATAGGGGATTAAATTGTAGGCTATTATTTTAGATGACTGCTATTAAAATTACATAATTTATTAAAAAAAACTATAGGACACATTTTTTTTCTCGATTTTTTTTTAGGAACAACTGCTCTCTCGCCTATATATATGGGTCTGTCCATATATGTCTACAAGAAAAGTAACTTTTACCAGCACATTTCGCGAACTGCACTGATAAAAAAGTCAAAGTTTTACCATGCCAGCGCACATTTACAGTGGTTAAATTCTAGCTTTTATCAGCGCATTTACGCATTTTGTGCTGGTAAAAGTTTTAATACCAACGTTTGATGTGCCTACCCCTTTTGCCAACACATCAGAAGTAAATTTTATTTTACCAGTACAATACTAAACTTTTGCCAATATAAGTGATAATTATGTATATATATACACCAAGCATTTTAATTTGTTCTTATACATACATATAGCTAGCTATGTAATGTCAAGTTGTCCGTACAATATTTATATATTGAAACAAAAAAATAAAACTGTTTTAATTTAATTTAATTTAATTTAATTTAATTTTCAAAAAGGGATGAATTTTTGAATCTCCACCAGCCACTTGATTGATAGGTGTTTGAAAAACGGTGTTTTTGCAAATGTCAGTTGTATATAAGAAAATATAAAAACTGTAAGCGTTTAAAAGAAATAGAGAGTAATTCTCACATAAAGAACCGAACAGTATAATATAAAATATTTTGCAGAAAAATAAATAACTTGACACAAGAGATTTATACGTGGTATCAGTGTTCTCACGAACACTCCTAGTCCACGGGGCCACGCCCAGAGAATGAAATCAATTAATAAAGTATCAAAATTACAAAGACAATTGACTTAAACAAGTTTAGACTCCCTCTAAAGTATTGCCGCAATCCTTTGTAATCCACTTTATGAATCTGACTTCTTGAAACACCTTCAAGCCCGAACTCCCTTCGACTTTGAAGTGTGAGTGCTTACTTCCTCCTGAAGTAAGGCTTTAGCAAGTCTTCTCCCGAAGACCAAGTGCTTACTTCCTCCCGAAGTAAGGCTTAATCAAGTCTTCTCCCGAAGACCAATCTCTTGTTCAGTCAAGTAGTTCTTCACAAACTCTAGGATAGAGTAAGAACAGAAATAGAACAACTAGAACCTAGGTGAACAACTAGGCTCTCACAAAACAAAGAAACACTCTCTTCTCACAAAAGATAAATGCAAAAAATGAATAATGGAAGAGGTAATCCGAATGGTTGCTCTCTAGGCTCTATTTATAGATCATAGAAACCAAAGAGGCAACCACAAGTTCGAATTAGCAGCTGTACAAAAACTTTCCAAAAACAAACACGATCTGCTACAACAGATTCGGTTGCTGACGAAGCAGATCTGCCCAGAAACGGGAAACTTACTAAAATCGGGTCTGATCTTCTTTCAAAGCTTGATTCCTGCCAAAAACAGATTATACATTCTGATTGTATCAAGATACAATCGAAATTAAAAAGGAAAAGGCAATAATCAAAGTTTCCCTTAAAAGGACAACTTTCCAAAAGAGAATTTCTTCTCTTTTGAGAAGTTTTCAACAAAGGAAAGTTCAGCTGAAAGTGCAACTTTCCAAACAAGGAAAATGGCAACTTATAACCGAATAAAAGAGGTAAGATTTCGAAAATGAATGCATAGCAATCTTACCATAAAAAGGAAAAATTATTTTGTCACCTAACTTGCCAAAAAAAGACTTTACAATCTCCCCCTTTGGCACTTTAGATGAACAAAATAAATTTTACCATAAAGTACCTGCAATGCAAAGTTAGCAAGAGCAAACAATACTACTCCCCCTGAGTAACACAATCGAATATCACAATAAACACAAAGAACATGCTAACTTTAAACATTAAGTTCATAAGTACTAACCAACCACAACTCCCCCTGAAAAAAGGGTCCAGAGTTGGGCAACAAACCAAAAAATAAATATCTCTCCCCCTTTTTGTTTATCGGAGTGCCAAAGTAAACAAAGAACAAAAATAAACCAAAGTTTAAGTAAAAAGAAACAAACTATAACACTTTAATGTTTGTAGAGTTGAATCAAGGTGGACAGTTGCCTGGACATGTCATGCTGGACATCAGCCATTGCTTCAAGACGAGTGTACACATTCTGAAGTTCAGACTTGACTTCCAGGAGCTGCGCAGCGAGCCCGAACTTGCACCGGCGAAGCGTAGCGACACCAGCCTTTGGCCGTTTTTGGAACACACCATCAAAATATTCAGAAGGTTGGAATGTAGGGCCAGTGATGGGAGGCTCAAGTGTTTCATGTGCTTGGGCCACATTCTTCTGAGAGGATAAAACCTTATAGATTAGATTTGGAAACACAAGTTTGAAGGTTGGCTTTTTACCTCTTCGAAAGGAGACAATCTGGTTGAGAATATGAGAGGCTAGATCAATGGAAGTTCCAGAGGTGATGCGGTATAGGAGTGTAGCCACTTCTTGAGACACCACGGTCTTGTTCGAATTTGGAACCCAATTGCTTAGTGCAAACCGCATAAGGGAAGCATGAGCAAAAGTGAGGTGAGTAATTCGAAGACTCTCCCCTGGTTTCAATTCTGAACGAGCTCCAGTGAGTTCAGAGTGCATCAAGTCACGATCCATGGACATCACAGCATTGGAAACATTCTCAGGCAATTGCAGAGCCTGAGCAATGTCCTTTTCAGAAAATGAGAACCAGTGACCCCTAACAAACACTCTTCTATACAGTCTAGAGTTCTCATCAAGGAAATCATCAGTAAGATTAGCATAAAACTCTTTAATAATGTTAGCAATGAATCCAATAAAACCAGTAAGAGTGTGTTCCCATTGATGAAATTGAATGAACTTTACAATACCATATACACGATGGGCAAGCAAATCATAATTCCTCTCACTTTCAAACTTACGAGTTGCATAAAGATTCCAGTCACGCTCATTGTCTCGATAGTAAAAAGTTGGACAGCCAGAGATAGAGGAAGGGATTTTACCAGATGGAGGATCTTCCATGGGCTGCTTGCCTTTGGCAGCAGCAGAGGCCTTTCTTTGCGAAGCGCTTTTGAACGAGGAGGCTCTGGCTCGAGTGCTGTGTCCTCACTGTCCTTCTCAGTATGCAGAGAAACTGATTTGTCTGAAGAGACTTCCATTGGATCCTCTTCTTCTGAACTGGAACTCGAGGAAGCCGAGGGAGGATTGGTCTTGAGTTTCTTCTTGGCTGGAGGAGCAGACTTCTCTCGAGATTGAGAGGCTTGAAGTTCTTTCTCAGCCGAGGCTTGCTGGGCTCGAGTTCAAGTGGAAGGGCCTGTTGGAGTGGTGCCAGCCATTGATGCAGCAGGAGGAGGAACAACCAATGGAGGAGGAGATTCCTTCGAGGATTCAGACGATGAAGTCCAGGTGTGATAGGGCCTTACAGATTTGCGAGCAACTTGCTTGGGTGGACGTTTTGGCTTCACGGCTTGAGATTCACGCTGGGGAAGCGATGAATCTCCAGGCTTTGCAACAGCAGGGGAAGGGACTGAGGCAGCAGGAGGAGCACTAGAAGGAGTTGGAACGGTTTCTTCTAATTTTTTAGAGTGCCCTAGATTCTTGGTTCTCACCATTTTGAAACTGAAAGAGAAGGAGAATAGTGTCTGACAAAGAGACAAGAAGAAGGTTCGGGTAGGTGGTGAAATAAGTGACAAAAATTTGGTTTATATAACCTTGGAATCAAAACAAGAAAAAGGAAACCAATTTTGAAAATTCAAATGAAAACCGCCAGCCCGTGAACCAAAAGAGGAAACCGCCCACTTCTCAACTCCTTTCCCCTTTCCTTTTTTTTTTTTTTAAAAAAAAATAAAAGGAAACTAGAAATGCCAACAAATTTTTCCAAAAATAAAGCAATCTTTCAAGAATAAAGACACATTACCATATAAAGATTAATCTTTACTTGGAAAAATATCATAATAAATCAAAGAAAGAATGAATGTTGATACTTACCATTTATGCACAAGATTTTCCTTGACCCATGAAGCAAGTCACACGCCTCCCTCTTTTTTTTTTTTTTTTTTTTTTTTTTATTTTAAAATAAAACCGAAACTAAAAAAATAATGTGTACAGTGAGTATATGTGATTCGAATCAAGCAGAGAAATCAAATATCATTGACAATTGACAAAGTAGATTACATGTTATGCTTTCAAGGAAAATAACTAATTAGAATCTCATGAGATGATCATACTTAATTGATGTTGAGGAAAAAGATATGCATGTTACTGAGAATTGTGAACCAGGATTATTAATTTTAATTTTAATAGAGGAGACTTACAGAGTTGAACACACTTGTCAGACATAAGTGTGTGCAGTGAAATTAGGATCATTGTCCTTGGCATGATTTTTCATTTTCGCCTTTTTCAAATTGATCCCGCAACTGGATGCTTTCACACCATACTGAAGGTAGCCCTTTTCTATGGTAGTGCATCCTCATCATAGTTGCTAATTACAATGTTCCAGCTTACTCATCGATGGCTTTCACACTTCGCATGGGTAGCTCTATTCCAAAGAAGGGGCCTGACAAGCATGAAACAAAAATTGCTCAACTCTGTATAAGAACATTATTTAATCCCAGACACAAATAAAGAGTAACATGAATCTTTTAACACAACATCACAAAGTATGATCAGACAGAGATCCTAACTAATTATATTCCAAAAGCATACACATGATTTGTCAAAAACAATGATAGAAGATTTAGAGCTAGAGAAGAATCACACAACACTATTGTACATGATTGATGAACAGATAAAATTAAACAATGCAAACTCCCAAAGACTTTCTGAGGGAGTCAAAGCGACTTGCATCTAGGGCCTTAGTGAAAATATCAGCTAATTGTTTTTCAGTATCAACATATTCTAATTGCAATGATTTATTTTCAACAAGTTCCCTAATAAAGTGGTGTCTTATATCAATGTGCTTTGTTCTAGAGTGTTGAACATGATTTTTGGAAATATTTATGGCACTAGTATTGTCACAAAAAATAGTCAAAACACCCAAATCAAACCCATAATCAATCAACATTTGTTTCAACCACAATAGTTGAGTGCAACAACTGCCAGCAGCTATGTACTCAGCTTCGGCAGTGGATAAGGAGATGGAATTCTGTTTCTTGCTATGCCAAGATACTAGGTTATTCCCAAGAAAGAAGCACCCTCCACTTGTGCTCTTTCGATCATCAGCATTTCCTGCCCAATCTGCATCACTAAAACAAGCAAGATTTGAATTGGTATCTTTCGAGTACCAAATTCCATAATCAGGAGTGCTATTAACATATCTAATAATCCTTTTTACAGCTGATACATGAGATTCCATAGGATTACTTTGATATCTAGCACACACTCCCACACTGTAGCATATATCAGGACGACTAGCAGTTAAATACAAGAGACTTCCAATCATGCTACGATAGAGTGTAGTGTCTACCTTTACTCCATTCTCATCTTTTGTTAATTTCAGAGTGGTGCTCATAGGAGTACTTACCTGCTTAGCCGATTCAAGGCCAAATTTCTTGACAAGGTTCTTAGCATACTTGCTTTGAGATACAAATGTACCTCCTTCCATTTGTCTCACTTGAAGACCCGTAAAGAAATTAAGCTCACCAACCATGCTCATTTCAAATTCACTTTTCATTTGATCAACAAATACCGCACTTCATGGTTAGATGTAGAACCAAAAACTATATCATCAACATAAATTTGAGCAATGATAAAATCAGGATTTTATATGTTTGATGAAAAGAGTTTTATCCACACTACCTCCGTGATAGCCATGAGAAAGTAAAAATTGAGTCAACCTTTCATACCAAGCTCGAGGAGCTTGTTTCACCATACAAAGCTTTTTCAAGTTTGTATACATGGTCTGGAAATTGAGGATCTTCGAATCCTTTTGGTTGCTCAACATAAACTTCCTCATTCAAAATACCATTTAGGAAGGCAGATTTCACATCCATTTGAAACAGTTTAATATTGAGAATACAAGCAATACATAAAAGTAAACGTATTGATTCTAATCTTGCAACATGAGCAAAAGTTTCATCAAAATCAATACCTTCTACCTGAGTGTACCCTTGTGCCACCAAACGAGCCTTGTTTCTCACAATTGTACCGAACTCATCACTTTTATTTTTAAATAACCACTTTGTTCCAATAACATTTATACCTTTTGGTCTTCGGACCAAAATCCATACCTTGTTGCGAACAAATTGGTTGAGTTCCTCTTGCATTGCATTGAGCCATTCCTCAAAGGTCATGGCTTCCTTCACATTTTTCGGTTCATATTGAGAAACAAAGCAAAGAAAGCTGATTAAATTAATGTACCTTCTGCGAGTTACCATGCTTTCTTCAGGATTTCCAAGGATGAGATCTTTTGGATGATTCAGTTTGACTCTGGTGCTTGGTTCTTTACGAATAGAGTCGGTGATGATGTTTGGATGAGTCAAGATAGACGGTTACGGTTCTCCGGTTTCGGTTGCAGCGAGATTCGTCATTTGCGGCATCGGCAATGGGTTCTCGCCGCATCGGGATCCGTTGTTACAACTTTTGGAGGAATATCCATGAGACTATCTATCTTGGCTTCGTGGAAAACTCTGAAAAATCTCTAAAATCATCAACAACCACATTAGCTGATTCCAAAACAGTTTGAGTTCTCATGTTATAAACACGATAAGCTCTACTGTTTAAGGAATATCCAATAAACACACCAACATCACTTTTAGCATCAAATTTACCAACATGCTCACGATCTCTATAGACATAACACACACATCCAAAAACATGAAAATGACTTACATTGGGGCGCTTACCTTTCCAGATTTCATAAGATGTTTTTGAGGTACTTCGGACGAATAAACACTCGTTTATTATGTAGCAAGCCGTGTTAATAGCTTCAGCCCATAATCGCTTTGTCAACTTCTTGCTATTTAACATCACTCTTGCCATTTCCCGCAAAGTTCGATTCTTCCTCTCAACAACTCCATTTTGTTGAGGAGTTTTGGGAGCCGAAAATTCATGAGTTATACTCCGTAGACTTGCAAAAATCATCATACACGAATTTTCAAACTCCTTACCATGATCACTTCGAATTCGAACAATTTTCCCAATATTACAACCTTTCTCAACTCTTAATCTCGGACACGTAGTTTTAAAGGCATCAAAAGTGTCGATTTTTCTCTTAAGAAATCTACCCAAGTAAAACGAGAGAAATCATCAACACACACAAAGATATATCGTTTACCATTCAAACTTTCAACTTGGATTGGACCCATAAGATCCATGTGAAGCAATTCCAATACCTTTGAGGTATTGATATCGTACACAAGGCTTGTGAGTTGATTTTTAATTGCTTCCCAAGTTGACACGGTTCACACTTACCTTCACTTTCCTTACCAAGCTTGGGAAGACCTCGAACAATACTGCATTTGACAGCTTTTTCTGTGTTTTTAAAATTAATATGCCCAAGCTTGGCATGCCACGTATCCGTGGTGTTGTTGATAGCCGAGTGACAAGTAAACACGGGGGTTAGAGTGTAACGCTTATCATTGGATCGAAATCCTTGCAAGATACATTCATTGTCATCATTCATAACATAACAATGATCACTATCAAAAGAAACAAGAAACCCTTGATCACAGATTTGACCGATGCTAAGTAAATTAGCCCTCGGTCCTTCAACTAACATCACATTTTTCGATCTAGGTAACCCTTCAAAATTTAGAGTTCCCATACCAACAACTTTTCCCGATAAGCCATTACCAAAAGTGACTTCTCCACATTGCATAGGCCGTATGTTAGTCAAGAAATCCTTGTCACCGTCATATGTCTAGAGCAACCACCGTCAAAGTACCACATTTGAGATGCGGCTTTATCGGAAAAACCAGCTAGACACTTCTTTTTCACCCATATTTGTTTCAAACCTTTATGTTTCTTTTGAGATTTTTTCAAATTATCAAAATAATTTGTTTTAAACGGAGTTGTTCAATGTGAAACATTTAGGTCTGATATGTCCTTTTCTACCACAAAAATGACAAATGGGAACAAATCTTTTTACCCGAGATCTTACCCTTTTCGAAAATCCCGGAGATTTTACGGCATCGAAGTCGTTCTTCGCCACAGTCGTGAAACCGTTACAGGCAGAGTTTGTAGCCTCATGGTGATTCGTTGGAACACTAGATTTTACAAACTTCGTGACTCCAACTTTCCATTCCATTAGAACCAAGGCCTCGCAAAACCTCTCCGACTCCGCATTCGAGCTTTTTCAAAAATAGAAGATCCGGGATTAAGCATTTGAACATTTTTCTTAAAGTTTTCAAGTTCCTTCTTCAATAGAGAGATTTTTTCATCTTTATCACAAACACTTGTCTCATATTCTTTTATTTTCAACTCACACATTTCAATCCGATGAGACAATTTTTTATTCAATTTATTCAACTCTCTATTTTCGAAGCAACTCGAATCCATTTTTCATACATGACTTTGTATGATTCAAAGAAGAGATTCTTCACGGATTTCGGACTCATCTCGAATCGATTCCTCTTGTTTGGTGGTATTATTCGTACATACCAATCTATCTTTCAATTCGTGAATCACACAACACATTAGTCATAACAGAGGTTAGGGCAACATTTTCAAGATAATATCTTCATCACTTTCGGTTTCATCATCACTCCAAGTGACATTGAAACTTTTCTTATTCTTTTTCAAAGTGTTTGCACACTCGGATTGAATATGCCCAAAACCTTCACATTCCCCGCACCGAATTCCCTTTTTGTTAGAGACGAAGGTTTAATGAAAGTATTACCTTTTGAACCTTTCGAAATATTCTTTTTATTTCCCATCTTTTTCATATATTTCGAAAATTCTTAGTTAATAAAGCAATCTCATCATCACATTCACTATCGAATTTTCATTATCGCAACTTTCAAAGCAATACTTTTACCTTTATCAGCCATGGATTTGGGTTTGTCCTTTTGTTTAATCTGTTGATTTAATTCAAAAGTACGTAAGGAACCCATCAATTCTTCCACTTTCATAGTGCTAAAATCTTTAGCTTCCTCCATTGCCAAAAGTTTCGTATCAAACCTTTACGGAAGAACTCTAACAATTTTTCTCACAAGAACAGAGTCATCGAAGCTTTTCTCCAAGAGCAAAATATTCATTAGCAATGTCAGATAATTTTTCATAGAATTCAGTTAAAGTTTCATTATCAGACATTCTAAGCTCATCAAATTTAGTTTGAAGCATGATAAATCTAGATCTTTTCACATCAGAAGTTCCTTCAAACTGAGTTTGAAGAATCTCCCAAGCTTCCTTAGCAGAAACACAAGATGATATAAGTTTAATGTAACCCTCACCTACACCATTAAAGATAGCATGCAAGGCTTTGCTATTGTAGGCAGATAGTTTATCATCTTCAATAGACCATTCCAGTTCGGATTTTATAATAGTATTACTCCGAAGAATCCGTCTCAACCTGGAGGAGACCAACCCGATAGAACCATTCTCCACGCCTTCTCATCTTGAGATTTGATGAAGGCTCTCATTCTAACTTTCCAGTAAGGATAGTTAGAGTCATTAAGCAATGGTGGTCTAGAAATAGAACTTCCTTCTGCAAAAAATGACATTCTAACAAAAACGTTATAGGACCACACTAAGAGTTTAGTGTCCCGCTCTGATACCAATTGAAAAACGGTGTTTTTGCAAATGTCGATTGTATATAAGAAAATATAAAAGCGTAAGCGTTTGCAAAGAGAGAGTAATTCTACAAAGAAAACCGAACAGTGCGTAATATAAAATATTTTGCAGAAAAATAAATAACTTGACACAAGAGATTTATACGTGGTATCAGTGTTCTCACGAACACTCCACGGGGCCACGCCCAGAGAATGAAATCAATTAATAAAGTATCAAAATTACAAAGACAATTGACTTAAACAAGTTTAGACTCCCTCTAAAGTATTGCCGCAATCCTTTGTAATCCACTTTATGAATCTGACTTCTTGAAACACCTTCAAGCCCGAACTCCCTTCGACTTTGAAGTGTGAGTGCTTACTTCCTCCCGAAGTAAGGCTTTAGCAAGTCTTCTCCCGAAGACCAAGTGCTTACTTCCTCCCGAAGTAAGGCTTAATCAAGTCTTCTCCCGAAGACCAATCTCTTGTTCAGTCAAGTAGTTCTTCACAAACTCTAGGATAGAGTAAGAACAGAAATAGAACAACTAGAACCTAGGTGAACAACTAGGCTCTCACAAAACAAAGAAACACTCTCTTCTCACAAAAGATAAATGCAAAAAATGAATAATGGAAGAGGTAATCCGAATGGTTGCTCTCTAGGCTCTATTTATAGATCATAGAAACCAAAGAGGCAACCACAAGTTCGAATTAGCAGCTGTACAAAAACTTTCCAAAAACAAACACGATCTGCTACAACAGATTCGGTTGTCGACGAAGCGGATCCGCCAAACGGAAACTTACTAAAATCGGGTCCGATCTTCTTTCAAAGCTTGATTCCTGCCAAAAACAGATTATACATTCTGATTGTATCAAGATACAATCGAAATTAAAAAGGAAAAGGCAATAATCAAAGTTTCCCTTAAAAGGACAACTTTCCAAAAGAGAATTTCTTCTCTTTTGAGAAGTTTTCAACAAAGGAAAGTTCAGCTGAAAGTGCAACTTTCCAAACAAGGAAAATGGCAACTTATAACCGAATAAAAGAGGTAAGATTTCGAAAATGAATGCATAGTAATCTTACCATAAAAAGGAAAAATTATTTTGTCACCTAACTTGCCAAAAAAAGACTTTACAGTGTTGATCTAAATATGATTATGTGGTGAAAATAGAATGGCCATAATATGATTGAAACATATAAAATTAGAAGTGTCTCTTTTTTTGGATTAATGGAGAAGGGTGTCATTTTCAATTCGTTATATATTATACATACCAAAAAAAGAGAGCAAAAAATTGATCACGTGTATCAATCACTATAATTCATATTCTACATGTATTGTTTGACTTATATTGCTTTTTATTCGATAAATAATTAATACGAACTAAGAGATTCATTTTAAGGCACTTTCTCTTTGAATTCATATATTAAGGGTTTCTGCATGAAATATATTTTAATTTCAATAATTATCGGAGAAGTAGTGTCTAGTATCTTTTTGACGTATCGTCTTACAATTAGTTAACGATACTCTCAAAAAATTATTATATTAAATTATATATGTTAATTAAATTAATATTAAGTTTATCATTTCTAGTCTTGTAAGGTATATATAGGGAAGAATAAATAATAATAATGTAATATATAATTACGTACGTTTGATATTTGACAACGTAACTTAATTGTATACGTGTATTTATATAAGTACGGCCAAGTACAGTGAGTGTGCATCGTAATTAGATCGATGGGGAAGCTTCGTCGAAAGTTCTGAATTATATATATATAATTAATGATCATTGTTCTTAATTAATTATAATCTTTTAATCCAAATAGATTGGCAATGATTAAATTATATATATAGAAGCAAGGTTAATTATATATATTTATATATGTGTAGTGATGATGATGATGTGCACCCAACTTAAATTTGGCCGTTAAAACTCGCTCTCACGTAAACGTACACATGTGCAATCCAAACTGAAACCTTTTTTTGATCCATATATATATATAAGTATACCTTCTATACATATATTTATATTTAATAGCTCATCACATCTGTAGCTATATAGAGATCTCCAACGTCACTACAATCTTAATTTGAATATGTTTATTATATACATGTATATTATATATTTAATTCTTTCCATTATTGGTAAGTACAAAATTAAGACTTTAAGAGATTCAGAACTAGTTAATTAAAACTTGATATGATATGTATATATATATATATGTGTGTGTAATTAGGACTAGATATATATATATATATATATATGTTTGTATTTTTTTACATTTTTGACATTAGGTTTCTATATATTTTAATTTTGGATAGCATTAGCTGAATAAGCTACATACAATTCAACTAATTAATTGGGGATTTATTAACCAGACACTAACAAGAAATACTGACAATTAATTTCCTAGGTAGTGAATAAAAATATCAATTACAATTTGGTTCTAAGAAAATTAACCAGCAAAGGAAGCAAGAATAATAAGCATGTTATGATGAAAATAAGACACAAAAATGAAAAAAACTTGAAACATTGTCAATACCTTTTATTTATTTATTTATTTTGGTTAATGAGTAATTTCATTGATGAACAAATACACCCACAAAGAACTCAGCCCAAAACTCAAACACAAATTCCTATATATACCAATCCTTATCTTTTAAGCTTACATTTAAAGGTAAAATGCTCATAATCCTATGGTATACCATATATTTCACTCTGTCCACATTAGTATGAACAATATTTCAAAATTTGATAAATGGTTGCATTCACCGTGGCTTGATAGACATTCGTGTTAGATTAAAATTCTTATGGGCTCATATATATTGGTGTATTGCTATTTAAAGTTTAACCTATATAATGTGATGATTTTAGTAATTGTGGGTTATTAGGTATTAAATGTGTAAATACCTTAAAAAATATTTCTAACATATTGAGGGACTAAATTAGAAATACTTAAAATTAATAACCTAATTATGAGGTTATAATATATTGGTAGTATAATCTATAAGAAACAAGAGTCAACTCTATTTTCATCTTCCCCCATCAAGAGAGCAAACTAGAGAATCCTAAGTCTTGTATTCTTAGAAGATCATATCCGAATCACTTCAAAAATAGAAAATAGATTAAGATCATCATTACCTATGGATTAAGATACGCTTCCACTATTTGAGTTATTCTCTTTGAATCAACAAAGGTATTCTTTAGATTTTTGTTTATATGCTTATAATAATATGTAATATGTTTAGTTATCTATGTAATTGAATCTTGTTATTGCATATTTTATGAGTGATATAGAATTCTAACAAGTGGTACTAAAGCCATGCATCTTTGATTGATTCTTTGAGAATTTAAGATTTATATTTAAAAAATTTGAGAATTTTCTAAAATCTAAAAAAAATAGGTTTTGTTCTTCCATTTATGATTTTGGGTTACGATTTTGTGATTATTTGTTTAGTAATCCAAAATTATTTTTCAAGATGGTTTTTTTAAAGGGAATTCATTCAGCAACAAACAATTACAAAGAGGAAGGCGGGTCCTTCATGATAGTAGGACTAGGAACACAAGGCACAACCTCATTACAAATGGCAGAAACTTTAAAATCTAATGCATACTTAGCAATACAATGAGCGAGAAGGTTCCCATCTCTACACTCGAAACAAAAATCGATAGTAAATAACAAACAACAAAGAGCATCAATGTCAACAAGAATATTGTCTAGATCGCTATAATTTGCTTAGACTTAATGAGTTGAATTGCTGCCAGACAATCAGATGCTAAGAAAACATTTTGAAGCTTCAACTCAGCTGTCAGATGAAGGCTAGATTTTATGGCAAGGAATTCCGCAACAATTGATGAAAGGGCTTGTCTGCAAAGATCAGTTTTACTCCAGAGCACTTGCCCCAAGTGGTTTAGTGTTGTAGCATTTATCCTTGGAGAACACTCTTGCATCAACATTAATTTTAAGGTTGTTCAACTCAGGAGGGTGTCATCTCTAAATTGAATCATCCCTGCTCAACATGTGGTCTCTTTCAAATGAGGATTGAAACTCAACAAGAAAATTAGCACACCACTCGACAACAACATCTGTTCTTGGAGAGGGCTCACCATGGATCCATTTATTCCTACAATTCCAAGTAGATAGCAATAAGTTCAAACTCCATTTGAGAGAAAGTACCTTTCATATGCTCCAAGAAATCCAACGGATGATTGGTATTATAGTCTTTGATTTTTTTCCCAGAAGTCGCTTTTCTTCTAAGTAGCTATAGTGGCTGAACATCTCCATATTGCATGAACATTATCTTCATTAGAACTTCCACCACATCTAGGATAAGAGGGGTTAATTTGAAATTTTCTACAAAACAAAACATGGTTAGTAGGGAGCCAAGAGTGGCTCAATTTCCATAAAAAGTGTTTAATATTTTAAGGAATTCTTGACTTCCATAATTGGTTCCAAAGCAACTCAGTTTCCAACATATTTGAAGCCTTAGTCTTCTCAATTGAATCGAAAGCCACTTTGTATCTATTTTTGACACTATATTCCCCATTAGTTGTGTAATGCCCCAACACTTTATCACTAAGGTGCTCGTTGGAAGAGGGAATAGATAGAATTACATTAGCATCATCTTCGTTAAACACTTTATTGATAAAGACGGTATCTTATTCTCTATTGTCGTGCTTAATTAAGATCAATCACATATATTTGTCTTGGAATGCACAACTTGTCGAAGATCTTGAAATTTTTGGTCTTGCAATCTAAGGATCTTCAAGCACCCTTACTGAATTACCATCTCCAATTCTCCATCTATAACCTTTCATAATCAACTCCTTACCCATCTTCCATCATAACCAAGCTTTAACATGATTTCTTCAATAAATCTCCATTCAACTCTATCATACGCCTTGGTTATGTCAAGTTTGAGGTCAAGTTTCGAGCTATTTTTGAATTGATTCTTCCTCATATGATGGTGGCCTTCAAACCCAATAATATTGCATTATCAAAGGTTAATTTTCTCCACAAAAGCATTTTGCGGCTCTAAAATATCCTCACGAAGTGTTGTTCTAAGTCTGTTTGCCAAACATTTCGAGACAATTTTGTAAGCAACATTACTAAGGCTTATGGGTGTGAACTCTTCCATTCTTTTTGGCTTCCCAACTTTTGGAATTAAAGCAATTAAGGTCTCGTTGAGCTCATTGACGGGGCTATTATTGTTCAAAATTCTCAGACAAGTAGCTGTTACATCCTTCCCAACTGTCTTCTAATATTTCTGGTAGAATAAAGCCAGGAGACCATCACCCATGGGCTTTTGTAGGATTCATATAATTCACAGCCTTTATGATATCATCTCGAGAGAAATCTACAAGCAGAAAATTATTCATGGCAGTGGTAATCTTATGAGGAATGGTGTTAGTATCTGGATGACTTCATTTTGAGGGGAGGAGGTAGAAAAAAGTTTTGAAAAGTAGTTTATAGTGATCTTTTCCATAATATTTTGCTCATCTTGCCAAATCCCGAACTCATCTCTTAACCCTCTAATTTCATTTTTCTTCCTTCGAGTCAAAGCTTTGTGATGAAAATAGCATGAACTACGATCCCCTTACCTTAGCTATGTTGGGTTTTATGCCCTAAATAAAACTCATTTCAATATAATCAGATTCACTTATTAATATAGATCAAAAATAACATTTAATGTTGCATGGTTCACATGATTTATTTCATGATTATATGTACATAATGTATGAATTCATCTGAAACCCTTTTCACATACTTGATCCTGTTTATTGTGCTGTCAACACATTGGAAAGTAAACATGACAATGTGAATAAAGTTTCCTAGATTTATCAGACATAGGGTTTTACTGAAATGATAATCTACAACAGAGTTTACTTGCATTTGGAGAAATGCTATGTTCTTTCCAGAGCATTGGTTAAAGTAAAGCTCAGGTTGGATGCATGGAGTATGCATCGGAAGGGACCGATATTGAACTTTGACTTAGATTTATTAAACTTACCGTAATATCTATTCAAGTCAATATCGCCTAGTTGATCCTAGATCAAATGATCTTAATCTTGTTATGATTAGGTTCAATCTCAAGAGGCTATTCGTGTTCTTTGATTTGTTAGTTAAGCCTACTTTTAGGTCAGGGTGATACGTACATTTTGGGAACACGGTAGTGCAATTGAGTGGGAGCGCTAACATAAACATGGAATCTATAGCTTCTATTTGGCGAATAGTAAGTAAAGGATGATCTCCTTCGAGCTTGACCAAACGAAAATAAATGGTGGAGATCTCATTTTACATAAGCTGAAATATCATTTATACGAGGTTAAGTGTTTTAAGGATTAAATACATTGTAGGGTGTAACGGTAATCTAATCCCTTTACAGTGTAGATCATTCATATAGAGGATCATTGATCAAATTAGGATTATAACAATGGATAACTAATGATGTGTCTATATGGTGGAACATATAGAGCATTCTATATACTGAGAGTGCAATTCTAAGTTCTATGCGTGGATTCAACGAAGAATTAATAAGTCAGTGAATTTAAGTAATAAATTCTTGATCTACTTATTGGAAGCTTAGTTATATAGACCCATGGTCCCCGCACTAGTTGAGATAATATTGCTTGTAAGACTCATGTAATTGGTTTTGATTAATCAATTATAATTCTCAATTTAGACTATGTCTATTTGTGAATTTTTCACTAAGTAAGGGCGAAATTGTAAAGAAAGAGTTTTAGGAGCATATTTGTTAATTATGATACTTTGTATGGTTCAATTAATAAATATGATAAATGACAATATTATTTAATAATTATTTATAGTTATTAAATAGTTAGAATTGGCATTTAAATGGTTGAATTAGAAAATTGGCGTTTTTGAGAAAATCAGATGCAGAAAAGATAAAACTGTAAAATTGCAAAAAGTGAGGCCCAAATCCACTATGCATGGCCGGCCACTTTTGTAGGGAATTTAAACTGATATTTTTATTATTTTAATGCCAAATAATTCAAACCTAACCCTAGTGGAATGCTATAAATAGATAGTGAAGGCTTCAGGAAACACACACTTTCTTCTGACTTTTCATTCAGAAAAAACTAAGACTCTCTCTCTCCCTATCTTTGGCCGAAGCCACTCTCTCTCTCTTCTTCCTTAAATTTCAAAATTCTTAGTGTGAGAGTAGTGCCCACACACATCAAGTGATACCTCAATCATAGTGAGGAAGATCGTGAAGAAAGACTTTCAGCAAGAAGGAGTTTTAGCACTAAAGAATCAGAGAAAGAGATCCAGGTTCAGATATTGATAATGCTCTGCTACAGAAAGGAATCAAGGGCTAGATATCTGAACGGAAGGAGTCATTTAATTCCGCTGCACCCAATGTAAGGTTTCCTAAACTTTATATGTGTTTATTTCATCGTTTTAGAAAGTTCATATTTAGGGTATTAATCAACATACTTGTGAGTAGATCTAAGATCCTGGTAAAATAATTTCCAACAAGCTACTCCGTTCAACTTCTTTGCTTCCAATACTTCTCATCTTTTTCCAAAAGACAATTAAGCTTCTTTTCTCCATTCTTCAACTAAGTCCACATACCATGATCATAACATTTAGAAAGGCCTTTGAGCCTCTTCTTTGAGTCTTCCATTTTTATTTTTAACTCTTTTTCTTTTCCTTTTATTCCAACTATTGAGATTAAAGTCGCACCTAACCAGTTTTCTCTTCATATCAGAAGTTGTGCCATTACCACAAATAGAATCCCACGAGTGACCAACAATCACATCACTTTTTGAATCCTCGCACCAGGCTTCCTCAAAGTGGAAACAACTTTGCCTCTTCACCAAACCACACTTAGTATCAATACCAAGGCTCAGGCAATCAACAACTAAAGCTCTATGATTTGAGTTCCACAGTCAAGGATAAAGATCTTCGCATTTGGGAAGTTTTGGAGCCACTCTAAATTGCACAGGCCACGGTCTAGCCTCTCATTTTTTTTTTTCCATTTTGTTGTATATTACTCCAAGTGAAGGTATCTTTGATATTGCTAAAATCCACCAGTTTGCAATAGTCAATTGCAGTTCTAAAGTTTTTCATAGCAGCCCAACTTCTTTCTCTTCCCTATTTTTTTCACTATTGCAAATAATCTCATTGAAATCCCTAATACAAATCCAAGGCCCAACAAGAGAGTCATTCATGAGGCGCAGAAGTCTCCAAGATTCATTTCTCTGATTGTGGTCAATATGACTATAGAAACCTGTAAAGTTCCAAGGTAAGAAACTATTCCCTACAATTGAAGCCTAAATATGCCCTTGGAACGAATTGGATCGAAACAAAAGATATTATAATTCCATTGTTACATTAGACCTCCACGAATTGGTGTCAAATTGTGAATGTGAAAAACAAAATGAAACTTTATATGTCTGAATACCAACTACTGCAATGTAAATATTCTATCAGTTTTGGTTATGAAGTGTTGAGTACAAGGGAGGAGATGTGAGTTGGTATGGTCAAGTCTGGGAACATTTTAATTATCCTCTAGTTGGCAGTTTTGGAACGTCTGTAAACAAAAGACAGACTATTTCGTTTCAAAGTTTGTACGAATCAGGTTTGTGTAATCTGTGGATGTTATACTGAATTAATTGAGTATCTATTTTTTGAACGTCTTTATAGCAAGAGATGCTTCTAAGTTATCAAAGATTGGGTGGGCTGGGATATTCAGGAATCTAACCTAAAATTGTTGTTGATATATATGGCTGAAGCAGAACCGACTTTCTCCTTTCAAGAAAAAGGTATTTGCTTTAGTGTTGGCAGCTATAGTTTATCATGTTTGGAGATGTCGAAACTTAGTTTTTTTGGGAATCTAAAGTTTCCATCTTAAATTCTACCATATACAGAATACAACAGGATGTTAAAAATAGATTATGTATGATTTTGCCTAAAAAAATTAAAAGGAATGATATAGTTTGGTGGAAATTTTTGTAAAAATATTATATTTTGTATAGTTTTTTGTCATTTCCAGGCCATCGATTGGTGCCGATAGGTTGTACACGTGTTTGTTTTGGTGAAATTCAATCTTACTGCTGATTTAGCAAAAAAAAAAAAAAGTATTTTTTTTTCTAATTTTGAAAAAAGAAAATGAAATAAATTAAATTTTTTTCTAATTTTTTAAATATTTTAATTTATTTTTTAATATTAATATTAGGTGTCTCAATAAAACTTTACCACGTGTATACTCGTGTATATAGTGGCAAGTCTATTTGGCACTTGCCAAAAACTAACAGCTCACCAAAATGATTGTAGAGGTTAGAGGAGTTGAGCCATAATTTTTCAAGTATGGCCAGAGGTTAGACTGTACCAAACTTCAAAGTCAAAAGAGTTTGGCCGCAAATTACCTTAACACAATATGTATTTTCAAAGAAAAAAATTAGGTTGACAGTAGTTGTAATTAATTAATTAATGATAAATTTAAGTAATAAACATATTTGAAAACAACATTGAATTGACACATGTGAAATACCTGGTTGAAACAAAGTGCCAAAGTAAGGAAAGTAGAAAGAAACTTCGGAGGCACAAAAAAACATCTCTCTCAACTGATCAACCACATGAATCACAACAAACTTCCCATCTATTTATATATATATAATTGGATTTGAAGGTTACCAAATCCAAATCCAAATCCCAATCCCAAAGATTTACTTCTGGTTTCGGCTACCAATTTCTATCAAAAACCTTTTCTTTCGGATATCTGTTCAAGTAAGTTTTTGCTTATATCATGTATTTATAAGCTTTCTAAGTCTTCTACTTGTTTACGACATTACTTTTATATTTTCTGCTTATTTTTAGCCAATTAAATCACCATACACACACACATATTATATATATATAGGCACCACTTTCTCTAGCTAGATATTATGGTCAGCTCTTTGGTGCTGGGAGCGTTATTCAAATATATAAATAGTACAGCTATATACATGCAAAGCAATAACACAAATTCATACACATATATGTATGAAATGTTATATATATAACACAAGCAATAACACAAATTCATACACATACATGTATGAAATGTTATATATATAACACAAGCAATAACACAAATTCATACACATATATGTATGAAATGTTATATAATATTGCATGTTGAGTTATATTATTAATGTCGGTTCTAAATATAGACCATATATATAGAGCTCATGCATGCACTACTCAACCTAGCTAACATATGGCTGTGTTTTCGTGTATGCATGTGTTATTGCTTTATCTTCTGTTTTTGTAAAAAAAAAAACTAAACTCAGGCTAAAATATCTAAAAGCATGTTTGGAATTATTTTCTGTTTTTTGTTTTCATCAAAAAATTGTTTTTAGAAATGAGAACAAAAATAGTTTTTGAAATTTTTAAAACATAAGTCACGTTTGGTTAGTGATTTTTAAAAACAATATTGACCAAAAGTGAATTGATTTTTAAAACTTTTCAAAATTCTTATTTTTTGTAACTTTATTTTCTAAAAATTATTTTTAAAAAATAAGGTCAAACAAGGTCAAATTATTTTCAAAAAATAATTTTCTATTTTTAAAAACAAAAAACATTTTTTTTAATTATAATATCAAACATACACTAATGTTTTTAAAAATTATGTACACTTTTACACTTTCTTTTTTTGTAAATATATCTAATATTTTCGAAGTAGTTCACTTAATTATATTCTTTCTTTTTGGTACATATACTTAATATATATGTTTGGTAAGTAAAAAATTTTATTGATAAGCAAAACTATACAAAACAAAATGCAACAAACAAACTATATATACATGGTTCAAAGTCCAAAACCAATCAATATCTAAAGTACTTTTAGTTTTAACTAGAATAATTTTACTTATTCTATTATGTACAATATATATTGATCATCCCTAACAATATAATCTCTCTATCTAATAACTGTGTTCCCAGAAAATTGTATTTCTTGCTCGCCAAATGACTTACAACAACTATAATTAGAATGGTAACTGAAAAAACTGCTTTGGAAAATGGAGTCATTTGCTTCAGTAATCCATCTCGTCAACTTATTAAAAGTCTCAACTGTAGTGCGCAACATACTTAATATTTTTAAAATATTATACTTTTATTTCTATTTTTTTAGGATCCCACTAAAAAAAAAATACTCCTTAATTTAGTGATAATCTTTTAGTCACAACATAAATTTTATTATGATTAAATATAACTTTTATTGATAACAAAAAGTTATTTATGACTAAAACATAGTATTTAGTTACTAGCTGTTACTAATTTAGTTTTAGTCACAACAAATTATGATTTATATGACTAATACTTTTAGCCACAAATTGTTAAGTCACAACGTATGAATGATAATTTATAATAAGTCACAACTTATTTACTTTTAGTCACAAGTTTTGTTGTGACTAAAAGTAAGATTTTTTATAATGCCCATTAATTGGTACATATTGTATTAAATAAATTGAATGTATTAATTATTACGACTATAAATTTTCATATAATATGAATCTTATTATTTAATACATAAGAAATAGTTTGTATTATCTTGTATTATAATATTTAGAAATGGTCAAAGGCCGAGGTCTGGTCTGGGTCCGTGATCTAGGGTCGGGTTCAGAACCAAGATCTGACGACCTAGTCTAATTCGGGGGTTTGAGGTCCAAGGTCAGGGTTCAAGGTCGCGGGCCAAGGTACAGGTCTAGGGATCGGGTCGAGGATGGGGATCCAAGTCCAAGTCAAGGGGCCGAAGCTAGGGTCGGCATGGGGTTCAGGGTCTAAGTTTGGGTCTGGGTTCGCGGGCTAGGGCCGAGTCCAAGTTCCAGATTATTTGGAACTGGGTCGAGGACAGGAGTCTGGGTTTAAAATTTGGGTTTGGGTCTGGATCTAAGGGTCCGAGTCCACGAGTCCGAGTTCGAGTCTAGGGTCCAGGTCGAGTCCGAGTCTGCGAGCTAGGTTTGACATCTGTCGAGGGCAGGGGTTCAAGCACTACAAGAAATGTCACTTTTACCAACACAGTTCCCTGCAAACTGCACTAGCAAAGAGGTTAAAGTTTTACCAGCGTACATTTGCAGTGGCTAAAATCTAACTTTTACTAGCGCATTTACGCGCTGGGAAAAGTCATTTTTGCCAGCGCTTTTCATTTTATGCTGGCAAAAGTTCTAATACCAACATAGATTTGCCAACCTCCTTTTGCCAACACATCACAAGTAAATTCTATTTTACCAGCGCAATACCAACTTTTGCCAGCACAAAAATGTGTTGGCAAAAGTGACATTTCTTGTAGTGAAGTCCAGTTCTGGGTCTGGATCTTTGGTCCAAGGCCAAGTGTGGGTGCGAGTCTAGGTCCAAGTCCAGGTAGGGTCAAGCCTGGGGCTGGGGTCAGGGTCCAGGTTCGAGTTTATGGTAACACTACTACTAAAACCACTATTCTCTCGACCGTCCTCAAAATATTTTTTTCGAGGAACGTCGCTAATAAAATTAAGTGAGTCTTTAAAACTTTCGACAATAGTGGACTATTTCCAAAGGTTTTAAACACTCATATACTTTTCCCAACAGCTTAAAAGAGTTACAAGCCAAAAAAAACCAAAACTGGATTTCAAAGGGAATCTCGACAGTTTAAACCATCGACGATGCTTGTGTTCAAATAAACCACATTTTCACAATCTCAACAATTTAAATATGTGGTCTCTCTCATTTTAATAAACATTAAAAAAAAATTAACAGGTCTCCCACTGCTCTCTCTTCCTTTCTCTCGATCAGAGCTGGTGCTCCTCTTCTTCGGCAACCAGCAGCCCAACTCCAAATCTACCTCTCTCCCTTCTAATCAAAGCTACTGCTCCTCTTCTCTGGTGCCCAGCAGCCAACTCTGAGTTCACCTCCCTCTCTCTCCCTCCTCTTTCCTCGAAGCCCCTAGTTTGCTAGGTGTCGTTGGCAATTCCCTTCCGCATGCCTTGCTCCTGTGACAATCAGTAATCCCGTGATCCGTAAGGAGAAATACTAGGAAACTGTGTAACCCCACATCGCCTAGGAAAGGTCAAGTGTAATGATATTGAGACTGTGTGGGTATGGGACTACACAGTTGAAGAGGACTTAAATGGATTGATTGGTATTACCTACATCAACAAGGTGCATCTTATTTTTTTGGTAGCCCATAACGAAAGAACTCCACATTTAAGTGTGCTTGACCTGGGTTAATTTCAAGATGGGTGACCTCTTGAGAAATTTTCTCAGGAAGCGTGCCAGTGAGGACAAAGTATGCTAGAAATACTCGTGTTGGTCTGTAAAGCCAGTCGTCAGTCCAAGAAGTAGCCAGAGTGATGTACTCGTGTATAAGAGTCATAAATCCATTGGGGAAGGCCTAATGGAGGCTTGAAATGGGGACATTACAAATGGTATCAAAGTCTTAATCTAACCGAAATTGTGATCGACGATCGAGGACGTCAGACCCCGTAATAGGGATGATTGTGATAGTCAGTAGTCCCATGATCTGTAAGAGGAAATATCAAGCAAGTTGTGCAATCTCACATCGCCTATTCTACTTAGTTTTGCAACAGTCAAATAAGCGACGGTTATACGTTAGTCAGCTGTTTAAAAGTACAAAAAAATCCAATTTTTTAGTATTGTAAGATAGCATAATTCTATACAACCTATTAATTCATGTTAATACTAAATATAGTATTGTATTAATAAATAATCATAAACAATACAATACAATACAACCCAAGACAATACTATATAATACAATATAATACTGTATACCAAACGAGACCTTAAAATATTAGATAATAGTAGTGATTAAATACACTTTCTTGAGATATTTTGCAAAAGATTAAATATAGAAGTGTGACATTTTGAAAATATTTAGCATGTATATTTACTGCATAAAAAAAAGAATAAAAAAAGAATCCTACAGAAAAATCTATAGTAATTATTATTATTATTATTATTATTATTATTATTATTATTATTATTATTATTTAGTTGTAGTTTTTAAAAGGTCCTTCCATATTTTTCAAAAAATGTCCAAATAGCTTACTGCATCTAAAATAAAATTTAAATATTTGCACACATAATTATTTTTGTTTTGCTAAGACTCATTTTTTTTATATCATATATAAATATATATATATATAGTATACTGTTATTTGTCATCTAAAAATGTTCAATATTATACCGATGTCTCACTCCATTATTAATTAGTGATTTCTATAATTAAGTAGGACTCAATATATATTAATTTATTGTGGTGTTTAATTAAATACTACGAAAAACTGTTACTTTTAGTGATAATTTTTTAGTCACAACATAATTTATTTTGATTAAATGTGTCTTTTAGTCACAACAAAATGTTATTTGTGATTAAAACATAGTATTTAGTTACAAGTTGCACTAATTTAATTTTAGTCACAACAAGTATTGTGACTAAACCCTATATATATACTCCTTATAATGATCTTGTACGTACCATTTGGATATTGATAGCCAATAATCCTAGAGCATTTATGGTTTGACATACATAGAATTTAGCACTTCTAAATATGTCTCTTTGAGATATTAGCTAAAAGTTATTTTATTAAATTATATGAGACTTTGAGACTAAAAGTAAAAAAACCATAAATGCTCTAAGATTATTGGCTATCAATATCCAAATGGTATGTACGAGAGATAGATCATCAGAAGGAGTATATATATACGTGTGATATATAACTATGATGAGAATTATGGGTTCATTTCAAAACCAATTAATAATAAGTAGAGTAGCTCATATTCTTATATATAGCGTAATACTTTAGTTATATTTAATCTTTGTGAGATAATATTCTCCAATAAACCATATTAAATATGTTGCCGCCGTTAGCTATAGTCACAATATACATGCATGTAATGTAATTATTATTTTACAGTTTAACTTCATCAATTCGCATTGTCATATAATTATATATACTTGAGACTTATTATATTTTACTTTTATTTTTGCAGGTTATTTACAGAAAATAATATATATTTCCATATAATTGTAGATATTTGAAATGTGTACATTGAGGGGTCAAGAGCTTTTCAAGGTATAAAGGGCTACACATATCTCTAATTGATTAAATTTTGTTGTTTTCATATACTCATCATGATATATAGATATATATACTACATACAAATTAATATGATAGAAACCCATACCTATTATTCTGAGCAAACTCATGTGATATCATTTCAAAAATAATTACGCACACTGTTATATATATATATATAGCCATTCTGAATAAGTATATATATATAGATTTTATATGAGTTGCGTATCAAAATTTCTTTTGGGTATAAATATTATAGTTTTGAATTCTAGCACATATATGCATCTTCTAGGAAGCTTCGACCATCAACTCATAAATTTAAATTTATTGAGAGAGTATATACAGTGTTGGTTCTTGTACGGATAATATTAGACAATATAATATAAGTACTTATCAACAAATATATAACACACGTATATATATATATAATATATGTATATTAGCCTACAACCAGACCAGTACGTACTGTTTCTATAACATGATTTTTTGTTCTAATAAGTGATATATTATGTGAAACATGTGATGTGTTTAAATATATTATTGCTATTAGTTAAAATATATATTGGGAATTTGGGACCATTATTATGTATCAGTGTACTCATCGAGACAGAGTAGTAAAATTAAATTCATCGATCACGACAGTTTAATTATTATTATTTGCACATATAATTTTACGTTTTTACAAAAAATTATGGTTATTATTTGGCAATATGCTTTATTTTCCGAATTACAAAAATATATAATGAAAGTACTAATAATTGGCACTCATCAACATCAGACTTAATTTATAATTTTTTTATTAATATGCACTTAATTATATGTTAAACGTACGTGTCATTTTGGGTTTAGGTTATTAAGGTTTAACTTGTGAATTTTAATGTTTCTTAGAATTTGGAAGTATAAAGAGTGGAAATAATAAATTGAGTTCCATCTCAAATCAATTAGAATGAAGAGGATTACATTTTCACACATTAAATTAATGTGAGAATCTCTATCATTCCTTCAAAAATAGTAATTATTTTTTTTCACCAATCTTAAATGCGGCTCCATTATAAGTGGAACTTTTGGCTCACTAAATCACAGAAGCAAAGGCTGTATTTTTGACTCACGGTAGTTTTTTTTAGCTCGTCTTTTTAGGCTAGTTATTGAATTTAGATGACTTACGTCTCAAAATTAATTGATAATATTGAAAAAAAAAAAATTACATTTATTATTAATGTAGAATTTTTTTAACAGTGTGTAAACTATTTTGATCCGTACTTGTTTATGATAAAGTTAAACCCACTAATTCTGTACCACTTTTAAACCGTTTTATGGTGTCATAATTTATATTTTCATATTTATTTTTGCATCAATAACCTTATGCATTTGAATAATGTAGCATTTGTGTATATATATAGTCTTTTTTTCTTAATAACTATGTACGTATACCGGGTTTTTAAAATATATACTAGCTCGTGATTTGACAATTTAACCCATTAATATACATACGCAATCTCTGATATACATATATAGTATTATATAGTTACGTACATATATATATATATGCATTATTGTACTTAATTACTGCAAGATACATGATATCACTATATCACATAACGTACACTTCGCAATGTACGTAATATATAAAAACTTATATATATTCACACACATATATATATTATACGACCTATTAATATATAAACTCTAGCTTATGATATAAATATAATTATTATTTAACTGCATCTAATTATATGTAATGTATACAATCTCGGTAGCTCTTTGGATTTTACTAAGGGGAGATTTTTCACTAGATATTACTAGAGCTTTTATATACCATATATAATATTATATGATTGATTCGGATGACTATGATTCTATTTCTATTCCTTTTGGGAATTGTATTGTCTACTTCGCTCGTTCCTAAATTATTATTTGGATGTATATAAACATATATGTAGCCCTAGTTTGGATGATATGTATGTATTTGTGTATTTGTATAGTATGGTATATATATAGGGTTGCGCCGAAATACGAAAGGGGTGTAATTTCGAGGAAGGTTCGTATATTAATGAAATAATTAGAAGACCGACACGAAGGAAAGATGGCCCATTGTTTGTTTTGGCCACATGTAATTAAGCCAAAGATTTATATACAATATTTACAAAATTTGGACCCCTACGTCTAAGTACGTTCTATACTACTAATTATATATATATATATACTACTTCATTCAGTAATTTTTTGTCTCCATATTATCATCGCATGTGCTTCCACATCTTCATATCAATCACCTCTATAAATCTATGTATCTATATGTATATATATTGTCTAGGTGTGGCTGTTGTTGTTGTTGTTATTGTAGTATACTGTTAATTAATATTTCTGTACAGAATTTTCATGTCGTCATCATGGATATCCTCTCTTTATATTCTTTGACTGCTTCAATTATTAGAGATATGAATTGATATATATATATATATATTTGGATGTATGTATATGTATATATGGTTATAATTTCATATACATCACTTAGATTTTTGTGGTTCCAAAAAATTATAGTTTTACGCATATTTGTTTGAGGTATAATATTTATGAACTAATAAAATACAGCTCTAATATTATATATATATATATATATATAATAATAAATACAAAGACAATAAAATTGATTAAACAAATTGTATTAATTTAACTATCTTACCAAAAAAAATACATGTAAATCAAATAAAAAATAATGGAAGAAGAAGGGGAACAACTCAATGCTTGAATACACAAATAATGAGCACAAAATAAATAAAATTATGAATAGAGTTAATTAAGGAGTCTGTAAAAATTCGAATTAATGTAGTATATAGCTCAAAAAAGTTAGTTTAATAATTGACTCAGAATAGTTTCTTAAGTTGTAAAGCTAAATAGTTGTACAAAGATGGTGAGGTCTTCTATTATGAAGATGCTCTTAGATTATAAATTAATATATTGGAATAATAGATATTTTAGCTAATTCATAAGAAAAAAAAAAAATAAGAACATAAAATGAAAGAAAGAGTAGTGGGCATCACTTTTGTCCAAAAATTATTAGCTTATTTTCCCCACCTGATCTAAGCAGTGATCACAAATAGAATTATTATCAAGTCTTAGTTCTTCTAGCAATTAAATGTGAATTTTTTCATAAAAAAGTGTGTCCAAAATGAGCAACCCTAATTAGGCCTTTATTTCTATGATGATTACTTTTGAAACTTAAACTCAAACATGTCATGGCTGTAGGAAACTATAAAAGGGTGTTAATACAATTAATAAGGTTGATTTGAGGGTTACAAATTAATGGTTAGAAAGGTCACCCCAATGTTCAAGACAAATTGAACATTTTTGACTTGGAGCATGTGGTGATGTATCGCTACATAACCAACCATGGTTGCCCTACTACGTAGAGACATTCTTACCTTCTCGTTACCCTAAGATATGTTTTTAAGAGTGGAATGAATTAAAAATTTAAATTAATTTTGAAATTTTATAAAACTCAAAGATGATTTATGTAAATATTAAGTGTAATGCAATCACAAAGATAAATACAAATATAAGCAAATAACAACTAAAAATATAAAGAGTTTAGGAATAGAAATTGTAAATTCTCAATTTTCACAAGATTGGGTAGAATTGTTGGTGGAAATTCTTTAATCAGAATCGTATTTACTATTCAAGTATGTTATATTAATGCTAATCCAACATCCGAATATTGAAATTCTAAAACAACAAATTAAATACATAAGCGTTAAGAAAACCTTACAATGGTTGCAACATAATTAATTGATTTCTTCCATTCAGTTCTCTTACTCTTGATCCTTTCTGTTACAGAGTGTGATCAAGAACTCAGGTTGGAAAAGATTACACAAACTTTCACACTATCCTAAGTATTACCTTAAAATATGTGGGCAAATACTCAACACTCAAGCACTCAAAATTCGATGAACAAAAGAGAGTATTTTTGAAAATTGCTAAAATATAAGCTCTTATTTAATTTCTATTTTTCTGACAAAAGGAGAGTCAAAGTGTTATTAGGTTAAGAGCTATAAGATTATAATTATAGTGTAGGTCTAGGGTTACGTTTAGAATTAATATGGGTCAAAAAAAAGTTAAAAAGAGCTTTATTAAAACCCTTTGACCGAAATCCATAGAGAGTTCCAATGGGTTTCAACTTAATTACTTCAATATTCAAAAAAAATATTCTAATTTAAGTTGATCTAAAATTAATAAATAATTAATTTTCAACTTAAATATATTTTTCTATTAAAGAAATTAAATCAATTCAGTATCTAGAAAAAATCAACTTAATATTAATTTTCTTCTTTAATTAAATATCATAAAAATACAAATTAGTTTACCAGAAATTAATTATCTAGAATTTATTTCATTAAACTAAGTGTATTTTTCTAAATTAATTTTAAAATTATCTAATAAAAAATTAATTTCATATATTTTAAATTTAATTATGTTGCTAATTAATTTTTAATTAAGTTAGACTAATTAATATAATTATTTAATTAATGGCAAATGGGATCAAATTACTTTCTAAGTATTGTGGATGATTACTCAAGAAAGGTATGGGTGCACTTACTCAAAACCAAAGATAAAGCTTTCAAAACTTTTAAAAATTGGAAAACTCTAGTTGAAAACCAATCTAGAAAGAAAGTTAAGAAACTAAGGACAGACAATGGTTTAGAATTTTGCTCCACACAATTTTCAAACTATTGCAGAGAAGTTGGGATTGGGAGACACAAATCAACACCAAGGACTCCACGACAACATGGCTTAGTTGAGAGGATGAATAGAACTCTTATTGAAAGGGTTAAATGTATGTTGAAGGGTGTTGGTTTGGAAAGAAAGTTTTGGGGAGAAGTTGAGAAAACAACCTGCTACTTGGTGAACAGTAGTCCATCTGCTGTAATTGGTGAACAGTAGTCAGGCTCCAAGTCTAGAAAATTTGAGAGTGTTTGGATGCATTGGATATGTGCATATCAAACAGGACAAGTTACAGCCTAGAGCAATCAAGTGCATGTTTATAGGGTATCCTGATGCGATTAAGGGATACAACCTATGGTGCCTAGAAGAAGGTTTCAAGAAATGCATAGTGAGCATAGATGTGATCTTCAATGAGAAAGTCATGGCCATGAAACCAGAACACAAAGCTGAGACATACTGAGGCTAGACATGTACAAGTTGAAGTAAGGTTAGAAGTAAAGGCAAGTGACAATGGTGAACAGGAACATGTCGAAGAAACAAATCAGACTCAAGATAGCTCTCTTGATACCTATCAACTTGCTAGAGATAGGATCAGAAGAGACTCAAGGGCACCAGCCATGTTTGGTTTTGTAGACTACACTGCACATGCTTTAACCATAGCCAGTGAAATTGAGAATGTTGAACCTGCAACTTATGAAGAGGCTATAAATTGCAAGAACAGAGACAAGTGGCATCAGGCAATTGATGAAGAAAAAAAATCACTGTTGAAGAATAAGACCTGAACTGTTGTTAGAAAACCAGCAGGGTGTAAATTGATCTGTTGTAAATGGATCTTCAGAGAAAATGAGGGGATGTCAATTGATGATTGCAAGAGATACAAGGCTAGACTTGTGGCCAAAGGGTTTACTCAAAGAGAAGGAGTAGATTTCAATGAAAACATGCCTCAATTAGAGCAATCATGGCCAAGACAGCTTTTGAGGATCTCGAAATTGAGCAAATGGATGTGAAGAATACCTTTCTCCATGGAAAACTAGATGAGATCATATACATAAAGATGCCAGAAGGTTTTGATGAAGATAGAGACAAGGTCTGCTTGCTGCAGAAATCTCTCTATGGGCTGAAACAAGCTCCTAGACAATGGAATCTCAAATTGATGATTTTATGATGAGAAGTGGATTCACCAAGAGTTCATATGATCCATGTGTATACTTCAATGGTACACTCTTCCTTCTTTTCTATGTTGATGAAATATTGTTGATAGGGAAAAGCAAGAGTGAAATTGGAGAAATGAAGCCACTCCTAAACATAGAGTTTGAGATGAAAGACCTAGGTGAAGCTAAGAAAATCCTAAGCATTGAAATAAGAAGAAACAAACATGAATGTCTGACTTTGACTCAAGGAAACTACCTTAGAAAGGTACTACAAAAGTTCAAAATGGATAACTCAAAACCTGTGTCAACTCCTCTAGCAGCACATTTCAAATTATCTAAAGATCAAGGTCCCAAGACAGAACAAGAAAGAGAGCTCATGGACTCAGTACCTTATGCTAGTGGAGTTGGAAGTTTGATATATATATGTCATGGTTTGTACAAGGCCAGACATAGTATATGCAATGAGCATTGTTAGTAGGTTCACTGCAGACCCTGGAGAGAAGCATTGGGATGCTCTTAAGTGGATTATGAGATACAGTAAAGGCACTCTTTGATCTAGGCCTCACCTATAGTAAAAGCTATAAAACAGTGGTTGGTGTCTCAAGCTATGTAGACTCAGACTATGCAGGTTGTATAGACACAAGAAGGTCTATTACAGGCTACATATTCACAATGCAAGGAGGATGTGTGAGCTGGAAAGCAAATCTACAAAAGGTGGTAGCTTTATCCTCAACATAAGTTGAGTACATGGCAGCTACTAAGGCAATTAAAGGAGCTTTATGGCTGAAGGGTCTGGCAAAGGAAATGGGATTCAAGACAGACAATATCACAATGTTTTGTGATAACCAGAGTGCACTTCATCTAATAAAGAACCCTATGTTACATGAGAGATCCAAGCACATAGACATCAAGATGCACTTCAATAGGGATGTAATCTCAAGCAAGGAAATCCAAGTTCAGAAAATTCACACTAATCACAACCCTGCTGATATGTCACCAAGGCAGTGACTCAAGTCAAGTTCAAACACTGCCTTGATCTACTTCATCTAGCAGAATGTGATTAAACTTTTCATCAAGCAACTTGCAAATAGATATGAATATGAAATATATATATTGCGCTCTTTTTCCTTAGCTCAGGTTTTGTCCCACTGAATTTTATTGATAAGATTTTTAATGAGAAAACTTTAAATCATGTTAACATACTTGCACTTTATGAAGCAAGTAGATAATGTGTGGAAGTGAGATCATTGACATAGCATATTCGGAAAATTTATGGATTGCACTCTATAAAGAAGTATCAACATAAGCATTTCTCTATGAAGATAATACTGCTTGCATCGCTCAACTAAAAGGATGGTACATTGAAGGAGATAGAATTAGAACACATTTCATTAAATTCTTCTTTATACATTTCAAGAAAATGTATATTAGTGTTCAACAAATTCAATCAAGTGTCAATCTTGTAAACTTATTCACAAAGTTATTACCAACATCAACATTTGGGAAGACGACATACAAGATCAAAATTCGTCGATCAGAAGATGTCCACGAATGCCTAAATGAAGGGGAGTTAGTTTACACTATACTCTTTTTCTTTTGATCAAATTTTTTAACAAGATTTTTAATGAGACAGTTTTTATGGATATCAAAGGAGAGTGTTATAAAATATTATTTATGAATGTCTAAATCACCATATTAATTATCACCATTAATGTTTGATTATATTTTTCTTTATTACATATTAATTTAGTTTCTCATTCATTTAGTCAATACTTTTGTATAAAGGTTCACCCCATTGACATAAACAATTGAAAAATTCTCATTCACTTTCTGTTTATCTCTTCATCTCTTTATCTTCTTCTTCTTCTTTTATTCTTATCTATTTTATATTATTCTATATTATTTTATAACAAAGATATATATATTTATATTAAATAAAATTTATTAAAATATGGTATACTTATAACTTTATACCCAGTAAATAAAACTCCCCATAAAAAAATACCCTTAATTAAATGAACTTGGTACTTAAATATAAAATATGACCTTTCTAAGTAAGTGTTACAAAAATAGCAAATTCAATACCATAAAAAGGTTCTAAAGACATAAAATGTCATTAAAAGTTGACAAACAAAAACATGTCATATTTTTCAAACATTATTTCAAAATCAGCCAAGGGATTAATGCAAAATGCAAGGGGACCTACCTCACTTTTCCTATAAATAGGAAAACTATTTTCATTGTAAAGGGATCAGAGAATTTTAGGTCAAGCCAAAACACTTTTCTACCATTATTGTAACCTTCAACATAAATACAAATAATTTATAAACTAAAATTTTTTAACATGTGAATAGCGTAAAAATCTCTACTCTCAAACTCACTCTAATCATCATTGGACAAATATTTAATTAATTGCCGAAAATTTTGGTCAATAAATAATCATAACTTAGTACTGGTACTACAATTTTCACAAAAGAAAAATTCCATTCTCTAACCCATTAGTAATGATATGTGTATTTTTTTTATTTTTCTCTTTTTAATGAATGTTATTTATCTATATTAGGACCCACTGCTTTAAAAAAAAAATACCACGTTATCATTTATAATATTTAAGTACACATATCATTACTACAATCCGCAATATCTTAAGAAAAAATATGATAGAATATACTCACCCTTAGAGCATCTCCAACAGCTGAGCTCAATTACTGTGTATATAAAAAGAAATTACAACATTGGATTGGTAAAGTACAACTCCATTTGTTGTTCAAGAAATGCTCAACCAATGTTTCAGAATCGAAATTGAAATTTATTGATTAGTTCAAAATCAAAATAAAAAAGGGCAAGACATTTTTCTTAGCTATTGATTGGATGATATTACAAAACTTACATAAACCTGTAAAGCAGCTTTGAGTCTTTGACACTCAACAGGAAAGAGATTGCAACACATGCTTGCTTAGATTATACTTAAAAGCTTAACTCACTTCTTCAAGTCCTCTCCTAATCCAAAATGTGAAGAAACTCTACTATTTAGATGTTAATTGTAGTTGTTTCTCTAACCTTGATACAATAGACTCGTGATCCGATATGCTTCACATCAAGACCAGCATCCTTGCAGCCACTGAAGAAGAGTGACTCGTCTTCTTTTCCAATTCTGCGCCTCCAACTCATTAGAAATGCCGGCTTAGGCAATCCTATGCACATTCCTAAGAGGCATAATAAGAAACATCAAAGGGTTAAGTTTAGTTGTGAAATTTATGCAAACTAAGAAGTTGTAAGATTTGCAAGCATATAACAACCATTCTCCTCTTTCTTTGTTTGATGAACTACTCCATCGTCTTTGGATTTGTACGAGTTGAGGAGAAAGGAGAGTGTTTTTATCAAGTTTGGATACTGTTTTACATCTAAAACAAGCCAGCAATAGAAAGAGAAGTAAAATCAGATCACTCAAATTTAATAGTTTATTAGCCTCAGATTATTGAGTCTGCAAAATCAATCAACTGAGAGAAGCTGGCAGAGTAGAAGCTTACACAATAAGATATCGCTAGCGATGATGAGGTCCCACTCCGGCTCAGCAATTGGAAAACTGTCACCCCATGTATCTACAAACTTAGGCAACTGTCATGCTCTGGAAGTAATAAATTTCTCCATGCATTACTAATTTAAAGAGAGAAATATAAGAGTTCAATTTGCAAGTACCGTCCTTAGATATCATAACCTAAAATATATTGTATAATAGGAATGACCCAAATAAGTGAAAACAGCATCCCTTTTAATGATTATGCAAAATATGTTTCACCAAATGCCAATCTAGAAGCAAAACCACAAGGTAATAATACACCATGGATCTCTAATATGATCATATAAGGTAATGGTACTCTATAGTAATATGATCCTTGACATCATTAATATGCGGAAACAGAGTTTGCAACCAACCATGTGAATAAATGAAACCAAACCAAATAATCCGAAAACAGCCGAAGTACACAGCTTGTACACCCATGAAATTGAAGACAATAATATAGGTAACCGCAAAATCAAACAATTAGGCAGGGAACATAAAAAAGAAATTGAAAAAGGGAAAAAAAAGCTCACGTTTAACATGAGGAAGAGCAGGTATTATCCCATTTTCCTTGCAGTTATGAGCTATATTGTCTTCAATTTCCTGATCAGCATAATCTGAAGTTGTGATTTCAAGATGAAGCAATTTTCGAAGAAAAATTGCCAAAGCACCAGTGCCACTACAATGAATACATAAATCAATATCCCCTGTTAAACTTAAATCACAAATGGCAGGTTTAGTACCCAGCAAAATATAAATCTTGTAAAAGAATCAAGCTTAACAGAAAAACAATTACATGGTACAGAAGGGTTAACTCATACAATTCAGTTTATAAATGTGGATACTGGATGGCACAGACAGTTACAAATAAAATAATTGCACATAACAAAATACTCTGATAGAATAATCCTAAAGTAGAAATATTCTATCAGTTATTTCCCAAAATAAATACCATTAATGAATTTCTCAAATGATCTTTTATTCTGAAAAACAGTCACGAAGTTATAATATCGAGCTTTCAAGAGGCTCGTCTCTCCAAATTCCCAATATTTCGAGAGGATTGGTCTCTCCACAAAGAGTCTATTCTTATCTTATTCCAAGCTAATCTAAATGAGGTTGCTCCCTCTCTATTTATAAACATAGCATTTGTCTTAAAAAGACTTAGGCCACCTAGGGTTACGATTGGACCAATAGAATTAAAACACTAAGACAATTCAGCCTATGTACATAAGAGTCTAAGTATTTCATTTAATCATTTTGTGATACACAAGATAAGTTTTAGGCTTATCAATACCTCCAAGAACCTTCACCTTGTCCTCAAGGTGAAAACTTGGAAATTGTTCTTTAATAGTAGAGATATATTCCTCTGTTGCTTTAAAATCTAAGAGAAAGTGTCACTTGATCAACACTTCATGTCTTGCTGGTGAACTTGGTGATCGGTTTGTATTTTCCTTTTTTATTGGTTTTCCCTCTATCAAAAATCTATTGAATGTAGAAGACTCCTAATGAATTCTGCACCCCACTCATACAAGTTTCTTCGTCAACGAAGATGATTAAAGTCGAAAATCTTATTAGATGTTGTAGCATGACTAGTGGCGTCTTCTTCTCTTCAGGCGGTAGCTGTCCATCGTGTAGGTGCTGCTTTGGCAGAGAATAAATGTGTCTTTCTTGCAACAAACAAGTGCTTTTTCTTAAATCGACTCCATCGGAATTGCCTTTGAGGTCTCTTCTCTATTGTTCTGTTGATGTCCATCCTTGCAAACTACTCCAACTAGCTCGGTTTTCATCAGCGACAGCACCATCTGCTCAGTTAGAACAATGTTCTTTTCGTCACAGACGATATTATCCATGCCATCAAAAATTTCCTCGTCAAATGTTGGCATTTTTAGTTCTCTTAATCGCTTCTTGTGTCTGGAACGAGTTCCTGATTCTCCTCTTTCAAAAGATCTTTCGTTGAAAAACTGATTTCCATGAAATTCTCGTGTAAGTGGCACTTTGGCAACACCATGGTTGTGTTCTGAGTGAATGTTACTGGTTCTTGCCTTAATAGACGCTCTTGGGCTCCTTTTCCCCTCCATATCTTGAGCGTTAGATGTGTTTACCACTTCTTCTCCCAATTCTTGAATGATTCTTCACTATTCTAGGGCAATTTCTATTGCTCCACCCACATTTCTTGGACGTTGTACCCTTAATTCAGCCGTTACTGATGGTACTAATCCATTAACAAATGTGCCTAACTGAACTTCTGGCGCTACGCTGTCAAATGGAGCTAAGAGCTGGATAGAATTTTTATAATTTTCAGCCACGAAACCCTCTTGCTTGACTGCCAGAAATTGGTCATAAAGGGACCCCATTTGTGTGCTTTTGAAATGCTTCAGCACCAGTTTTTTCATCTTTTCCCAACTTAATATCTCTCGTGTTTTATTTTCATATTCATACCATAGTAAAACATCCCCTGAAAATGAAATGACAGCAGCCTCAATCTTCTCGTCATTGTCATATCCATGACAAGAGAAAAATCTTTCTACTTGTAATATCCATCTGTTTGGATTCTCTCCATCAAAACTCAGCATCTTCAACTTCTTGAGCCAATTTTCATGTCGGAATTGCAAGTCTTGCTGGCTCCTATCAAAATATTCCCACTTTAAGCTCCGATTCAGACAAAAACCTGCCATAGGAGTGATGCCCATGGCCGCTGACTATCGTTCCAGCATTGCAGCACTGTGTTAGGGTGCCATGGGGCTCGCTGGGCCCTTGTTTTCCTCCTTTTCCTTGTTGCCAGCAACTCCATTAACATCTTTTTTGGGTTCTTGGACAGTTCTTGATTTTTCTTGAATTTCTAAGAAAGTCTTGAATTGTTGCTGTAACATTTCTTGGAGAGATTCTTGCATCTGTTGATGAAGTTGTTTTACTATCTCTCGTATTGAATCATGAAGAGATTCCTTAATTCCAGAGGTGTCAACTTCCAAAGCTTCACGATCTACTTCCAAAACCATGGAGGAATCACTTTTCTCCGACTGCTTTCGAGGTTCCATGTCTGCAACTCACTGCACCAATTTGATAGAATAATCCTAGAGTAGAAATATTCTATCTGCTATTTCCTAAAATAAATACTAGTATGAATTTCTCAAATAATCTTTATTTTGAAAAACAATCACGAAGTTACAATATCGAGCTTTCAAGAGGCTCGTCTCTCTAAATTCCCAATCTTTCGAGAAGATTGGTCTCTCCACAAAGAGTTTACTCTTTTCTCATTCCAAGCTAATCTAAATGAGGTTGCTCCCTCTCTATTTATAAACATAGCAAAAAGACTTAGGCCAGCTAGGGTTATGATTGGACCAATAGAATTAAAACACTAAGACAATTCAACCTATGTACACAAAAGACTAAGTATTTCATTTAATCATTTTGTGATACACAAGATAAGTCTTAGGCTTATCAAACTCTTATTCTAATACAAACCAGAGATGTAACACGCCAAAACAAGCAGCTTTCTATTAAAGAGAAAAACATTACAGACCCAAACACCAAGTTTTGAAAGCTTGGTTCTCTCCCAGTGAGCAGTAGCTCAATACAAATAACTAAATCCATGGTCCCTAATTCACTCATAAGCCCTATATATGTAACTAACCATACCATTAGTCCGGCTCGTCCCTAATTACAAATACCAATAAACCCTTCTACTGATAACAGTATCAATTTCCTACCCTTTAGTGAATTCCTATCATATTTGAGAATGAAGGTCTCTCTAAACTATTTGGCATAGTGTTAGGAGATAAAGTATTCTAGATAACAGACAAGGCTAGTTATAACCAAAACCCGTAAACCGGAACACTAAGGCAATGTTTACTGATGAGTAGTGGACAGCAGGGGGAGTAAGGAATGGAGAAATGTGTCTCCTTCCTGATCATTCAAGTGTCTACTTACCTATTTGATACACAAAATTGGGAGAATGCCATAAACTATTAGTTAAATTCATAAGAAATGACTAAATTTCAATTCCTTCCCATTCCTTCAAATCTTTTCCCTTTACTATTCTTCTCATTATAGATTAGTAAGCATGTCCTAAAAGTAAATATTGATTATAGTACCATCTAAAAATTGTCAATGTCAAGCATGCATTCCCTTGAGATAAACATACCTGCCAAGTTCCAAGCAACGCCGTCCTTCTATCCACGACCGATGTTCAACTAGCCATTCCACAAAAGCAAATGTACCAGGCCAGAGAAGATTGGCATTCAGTTGGTGAAATGAAAATTCTCGGATGGTCAACTCCTGGGAACACCAAATTAGAAAGCTTAGTACAAAACACATGAGCTTTTAAAATACCAAGCCTCATTTTCTTAAAAAATAAAAACAAAAACAAAAAAAACTAAGATCCCTGCCTAATATGAAAATCAAAATGCTTCTTAGTGACTGCTCTATTTAATATGAAAAATACATCCAAAAACAAAATAGTAACAGCATTGACATCAAAGGTCTTCCTAAAATATCAATCAAATATCTTTAGCTATTTTTTGCACTCTTGCAAAAAAAAAAAAAGTTTAATACTATATTCTCAATAATTTGCTTACTTTTTGGTAGCAACACAAAATTATACAATCACTCATTTAAAAAAGAAAAAAAAATGGTAAAATAAATAAACCAATGAAGTCTTGCTGGAATGAGTATTTGAAATTGCAGGAGCATAATTACTCACATAAACTATTAAGAAATTCTAAATTAGTACCGAAAAAAATATGTAACAAAGAAAAATCAAAATTAAATCTTATAAAGAGGAAAGAGAGATCCTCACCATTCCAGAAAACTCGTGTTTTCTCTCCACAAAGCTTTGCTGGGTCTCCTCCTTTTCTTCACCTGCGAAAAGGACCAATTTTGAATATGCACATACATAGAGAGAGAGAGAGAGAGAGAGAGAGAGAGAGAGAGAGATGACCATTAGAAGAAACATCGTCTTCTTCAGAGAAAAGTGAAGACGGAGAAAAGAGAGCAATGTCCATAGATTAGTTAGTCCTTCCCTCTCTTCAGTTCTGCTAAAATCTCTTACTAAAACCCTGCTCACATAATATTTTATACTAATTCATATAATATTTTTATTTTTTAATTTTTTAATCACAAAATAGAAATTAAAATTTTGTTTTAAAAATTTTCTTTTTGAAAAACAAAAATGCTTACTATAACTATTTTTATTTTTTAATTTTAAAAATAAAAAATAAAAGTATGTTCGGTAAAGTTCATTTTTATTTTTATTTTCTGATTTTATTTAAGTCGGGTCTCTGTTCGGGTTCAGGTCAGAGGTCGGGTTCAGCGCCAGGGCCGTGGGAGGGGAGATTTGGGTTTGGGTCTAGTTAGAGTCTAAAATATTGATTAAGAAAAAAATGTTAAAAAAAATATTGAAATTGATTTTTTTTATTTCAAAATTTTGATTCTCAATTAAAAAATTGAAAAGTGAAAACAGTTTAATAGAACATGTTTTTAAAAAATATTTTCAATTTTTTAATTTTAAAAATAGAAAACCGATTAAAAAAAGTGTTACCAAACGCCACCTTAGAAAACATAATTTTCATTATTTGAAACTGCTAAACGGAAGGTGTTATATGTTATTATTGTATTGGTTTCACATAATTAAATTAATGGTAATAGACTCTGTGTTTTGCAAAAGTTACCAATTTGACCTTCTGCTTTGTTAAATGATAAAATAGATCCTGTATTTTCTAAAATTATATAAATAGGACTCTGAACTGATTTTTTGTCAAAATAAAGCTTAATAATAATCTGATCTAGAGATGTTATGATACAACTGGTTACATTTTCTATATTTGTTCGTATTATAAATTGTTTTAAAGTTAGTTATATTAAAAAATAAAATTGTTAAAAATTGAGTTCAGGGTCCTGTTTTTACCATTTTGGAAAATATATGGTCTATTTTGTCATTTAACAAAAAAGATGGTCCAATTAATAATGTTCGTAAAATATAAAATCTAAAATAGTATTTACCTTTAAATTAAATAGTTATTATAAAATATCACTAACTATATACAAAATGTCACTTCTATCTATGTTAAAAAAAAGTGTCACTTCTATCTAATGCTAATTATTATGAAAGACCAAGGGCCAGTTTGGCACAGCTGTGCTGTGAGAAAAAAATATTGAGTGTTTGGTAAATATAATTTTAAAATAGTTGTGAATTGGAAAAATTGTATATAAGTATTTAGTAAGCTAGATGATTGAATAGTTGTTAAATATACAATTACCAAAATAAGTATGACATTTGTTATCTAATTTATTTAAATAAATTCATACATATTAATATATTTATAATTATTTTTTATTTAATTACAAATTACAATAATTTTTTTTCTTATAATATTTATTTTTTAAAAAATATATATAATAAAATAATTAGTTAGACTTTACTAATAATAATAAAAAAAAATTACATAAATATTATCTATTAGATAAAGATATATTGGGGAGAAGAGAATCTTAAAATAAAATGGTAAAAAGGGAATTTTATAATTAGAATGAGGGTAATTTTGTCAAGTGAAATATTCATTAAACCAACCAAATAGCTTCCCGTACAAGCTAATTTCCCAAAGTTGGTGTTGGCCAACTTTTGCAAAAAGCTGAAATTTTTTCTTAAATTCTTAAAAAAGCTAGTTTTCTAATTTTACCAAATACATTTTGAATGATAGTTCTTTTAAAAAGTGCTTCTAGCTTTCTTAAAAGCTATCCCAAACGCACCCCAAGTCTTCAATTAACAACAAAATTGAACAGAAAAGGCAAGGGTATTTCCTCCCCCGGGCTTTACACATGTCATCAATGACTACTTGTCACCGAGGCCACACGTAGAGGGAAATGGAGTCATGTGGAGTTATGTAGGAGCACATGACCCTACTCTTTTTTTTGATTTAAGCGTTTATATATTACATAAGCATAACCTGGGACTCGAACTCAGGACCTCCAATACAAACGCACCCCCTATGGCCACTTGAGCTAGCCTCAAGTGGTTTTAAAAATTTACTTTTGTATGAAATTTTTTATTTACTTTTGTTTTTGTCTCTAGACTATAATTTTATTTTTCAGTTTTGTCATTACATTGTTTTTTCTTATAAATTTATATTTCTCATTTTTATCTTCACATAATTTTATATTTATTTGATTATTATCATATATTTATTTTTGTCGCTATAAAGTTTATATTTCTTTTTCTCCAATTAAAAAAACATTATTAATGTCCAATTTTGCCAAAAAAAAATAATCCCCACTAATATTTGTGGCTAATTTCGCTACTGAGTTTATTGTAATTGAAAATTAGGATCATTGTTTTGTAAAATAAAGTAAATTAAGGACTTTTTTAGTTTCAACCAGAAAAAGTAACAATATTACAAAAATACTAATATACAGTCCAAATAAAAAAAAATTACACAAATACCTCTTACATACACCTTCAACCCAAGATTCATGCTTCCTAGGCAACTATCACGCAACCACGTAGTAACCCAACGCAACTGAAACGAAAATTCAATCAGAAAGAGAACCACCATTAATTCCGGTGACTTCACCTGAGAAGGCAACCAGAATCAATCAAAACAAGGGCTGTTTCGAATTCATAAAAAAAAGTGTAGAAAAACTACTACGAAACTAAAATTTAACCGGAAATCCAATTTAATTTGCATAAAACTAATGTACTGACTTCAATTTTTAGATCCATGAAAGGCATATCTCAAAAAGTTGAACTAGAGTTCCCAAACAATCCAACTCAAGTATAATCCAAAAAAAAAATTACGTCAATACTATAGTAAAATATTTATCCTGGTGTATTTTTGTTGTTTTCTAAATTTCTAATAGTGAATTTGTTCATATTAAATCATAAAGAGACATGTAGATAGAGTTATACGTACGTGGAAACATTGTTCTAATTTTTAATGTTTCACAACAGTTGCATAAACATTTTGCTAACAGTTATTTTGTCTGATGCAACCTTCGACCAACCACCCAGCAACTACCTCGAAACTTTCGTCTGATTGAAACCTTTGTCTGATGCAACCTTCGACCAACTACCCTGCAACCATCGTTTGATTGAAACCTTCGTCTGATGGAACCACGCAGCAACCACCCTGGATTATTGATAGCGAAACTTGTAGTTGTGAGTTTAGGTTCCTAGATTAGGTTTTGGCGTGTTATTTACCCATTTGCGTAAATGTGACGCATGACATTTATCCAGCACGTGATTTTTTGTTCAGGTCAGCCAGCACACTTGAATTTAGAAACGAGATAAGACTAGTATAGAATATATTGTATATGTGAATATGTGTATGTAATGGAAATTATTTTACCAGGATCTTAGATCTACTCACAAGTATGTTTATTAACATCCTAAATAAGAACTTTCTAAAACGATAAATTAAACACATATAAAAGTTTAAGAAACCTTACATTGGGTGCAGCGGAATTAAATGACTCCTTCCGTTCAGATCTCTAACCCTTGTATCCTTTCTGTAGCAGAGTATTATCAAGATCTGAACCTGGATCTCTTTCTCTGAATCCTTGATGCTGAATCTCCTTTGCTGATGATCTTTCTTCACGATCTTCCTCACTATGATTGAGGTATTGCTTGCTGTGTGTGGGCACTACTCTAATCACTAAGGTAGGTTCGAAATATGAAGGAAGAAGAGAGAGAGAGAGTGGCGGCTAGAGAAGAGAAAGGAGGCTCAGGTTTTTCTGATGTGAAGTGTGTTATTTTCCTGAAGCCTTCACTATCTATTTATAGCATTCCACTAGGGTTAGGTTTGAATTATTTGGCATTAAAATAATGAAAATATCAACTTAAAAAGCCTACAAAGGTGGCCGGCCATGGCTTAGTGGACTGGGCCTTGCTTTTTGCAATTTTGCAATTTTAACACCTTTTGTATCTGATTTTCTCAAAAATGCCAATTTCCTAATTCAACCATTTAAATGCCAATTCTAACTATTTAATAATTATAAATAATTATTAAATAATATTGTCATTTATCATATTTATTAATTGAACCATACAAAGTATCATAATTAACAAATATGCCCCTATTAACTCTTTCTTTACAATTTCGCCCTTACTTAGTGAAAATTTCACAAATAGACATTGTCTAATTTATGAATTATAATTGATTAATCAAAATCAATTACATGAGTCTTACAAACAATATTATCTCAACTAGTGGGGGGACCATGGGTCTATATAACCGAGCTTCCAATAAGTAGATCAAGAATTTAGCACTAAAATTCACTAACTTATTAATTCTTCGTTGAATCCACGCATAGAACTGAGAATTGCAGTCTCAGTATATAGAATGCTCTATATGTTCCACCATATAGACACAACATTAGTTATCCATTGTTATAATCCTAATTTGATCAATGATCCTCTATATGAATGATCTACACAGTAAAGGGATTAAATTACCGTAACACCCTACTATGTATTTTATCCTTAAAACACTTGACCCCGTATAAATGATATTTCAGCTTATGTGAAATGAGATCTCCACCATTTATTTTCGTTTGGTCAAGCTCGAAGGAGATCATCCTTTGCTTACTATTCGCCAGATAGAAGCTATAGATTCCATGTTTATGCTAGCGCTCCCACTCAATTGCACTACCGTGTTCCCAAAAAGTACGTATCACCCTGACCTAAAAGTAGGCTTAACTAACAATTCAAAGAACACGAATAGCCTTTCAAGATTGAGCCTAATCATAACAGGATTAAGATCATTTGATCTAGGATCAACTTGGCGATATTGACTTGAATAGATTTTACGGTAAGTTTAATTAAATCTAAGTCAAAGTTCAATATCGGTCCCTTCCGATGCATACTCCATGCATCCAACCTGAGCTTTACTTTAACCAATGTTCTGGAAAGAACATAGTATTTCTCCAAATACAAGTAAACTCTTGTTGTAGATTATCATATCAGTAAAACCCTGTGTCTGATAAATCTAGGAAACTTTATTCACATAGTCATGTTTACTTTCAAATGTGATGACAGCACAATAAACATGATCAAGTATGTGAAAAGGGTTTAAGATGAATTTATAAATCAAATAGACAAGCAATTGATAAAGTGAACCAAAACATACACAAATGAATGAAAAATACTTCTGTTTCTTTATTGATGTTGAATAAAATAGATTACATTGAAATGGAGTTTTATTTAGGGCATAAAACCTAACAGAATGTATGTGTGATATATGCATGTTATTTATGATTCGTACACTACCAACACTAGTACAATAACAGTATTGAGTGCGTTGGTACATTGTACAATGTTTAAAGAGTACAATACGATGTTACCAACACTAGTACGGATGGATATAGAGTGTATGTGGTATAACACTTAGGGGTACTCGAGATACGGGGCAAACCCTACCAATCCTCATACAGTAGCGGTACATAGTGCATGTGGTACAGTGGTCGTACCTTATTAAAGAACGTTCTTCCTTATCTGATAAGCCTTGTGGATAGGTGTATGGGCACCTAGATGCAAGTGGGTATTATATTATATGTTATGTGTTTTTCTTACTGAGTTTGTCGGCTCACAGATATTATTTCTGTGTGTAGGTAAAGGAAAGACGAAAGTTGAATAGGAGTGAGTTCTGAGCTCGGAGGATGATTGTACATGCCGAGACGACGTGACCTGGAGTGTTCGGTCTCGAGATGACGGGCTATATTTTGTAGTCGTTGTGTGACATGTCTGTAAAAGTATTTTGATAATGATCGTAAAAGTTTAAATACGGGATCTCGAGTTATGTAAATATATATATAGAGAGTTTAATAGTTTAAAACAAAAAAATAATTTGGCACAATTTTTGAGGAAAACTCTTTGATTAGCAAAGGTGGCACACTAATTTTAAAATTACTATAGTGTGCCTAAGTATCAGGGCGTTACATATGAGGAGACATACTAGTATTCCAAGTGGCTTGAAGCTATGAAAGAAGAGATAATTGCTTTAGAGAAAAATCAAACTTGGGAGCTGATACCAAAGCTGAAGAAAGTAAAACTCATTTCATGCAAATTGGTATACAAGGTAAGAAAGTAAAGTTGGATCGATTGAAAGATATAAGGCTTATTTAGTTGAAGAAGGATTTTCTCAACATTATAGACTAGATTATGACGAGATATTTAGCCCAGTTGCAAAGATTACAACGGTAAGGGTCCTGCTAGCACTTGCAGCAAGTAAAGATTGAAGATTGTGGCAAATGGACAAGAAGAATGCCTTTTTACATGGAGAATTAGATCAAGAGATATACATGGAGAAACCAAGAGGATTTGAGGATAGAACTCATCCAGGATATGTTTGCAAACTGATAAAGGCACTCTATAGATTGAAGTAAGCTCTGAGAGCAAAATGGTATGGCAAGATTGCTAAATTCTTAGTAAAAAGCGATTATTCCATGGCACACGCAGATTCAAGCTTATTCATCAAAGTAGAATAAGCAATGATTGCAGTTATTCTAGTATACGTTGATGATCTCATCATTACTTTCAATGATAAAGCAGAGATTCATCAAACAAAGGAGAACTTGTCAGTTGCTTCCAAATGAAGGAGCTTAGAGAATTAAAAACTTTCTCAGATTAGAAGTTGACCGAACTGAGGAGGGTTTATTTCTCTGCTAATAAAATATGCTAAAGACTTGTTGCAAAGGTTTGGAATGCTCGAGTGCAAGCCTATCTCAACACCTATGGAAGCTAATGTCAAGCTACGTGTTCATTCTGCGAAGGACTTACAAGACAGAACAATGTATCAACAACTTATAAGTAGTCTAATCTACCTTATATTAACAAGGTCAGATATCTCCTATGGAGTTGGAGTAGTAAGTCGATATATGCAGCAACTAAAGAAGCCACATTTGGAAGCAGTACGATGAATGTTGAGGTACGTCAAAGATACTATTGATTATGGGATCTTTTATAAGAAAGGCGATGAGGTTAAAATCATTGACAACTGCGATGCTGATTATGTTAAAGATTACGATACTTGTCGATCAACTATTGGGTATGTATTCAAGCTTGGATCTGGAATAATATCTTGGTGTAGCAAAAGGCAACCAACAATATCCTTATCAATCATAGAGCAGGGGCAATGGCAACTCAAGAGAGTATGTGGTTGATGCAATTGATAAAGGATCTACACAAGTTTACAAACTATGCAGTGCTACTTCATTGTGATAATCATTCGTCAATTTGTCTAGTTGAAATCCCAGTATTTCATGCACGAAATAAGAATGTGGAGGTACACTATTATTTTTTAAGAGAAAAAGTACTTCAAGAAGAGGAAGAACTATACCAAGTAAAAAGCGAAGACCATGTAGCATATTATTCACTAAGAACATCTCCAATGAGAGATGTAAAAGTTGAGCTATATTTTGTACAAAAAGTAATTTTGTGATATTTTTACATCAATTTTTACTATTATGCTCCAATGTATAATTGTAAATCTTGATGCAAAATTTAATATGTTATTTAATGATCACTTAATAATTTATTAAAAAAATATAAAATAATAATAATAATACAAAGTTAAATGTAAAAATTAATAATAAAACAATAATAATGCAAGTCATTTAATGCAAAGGAGTATGTTAGCTAAAATTTAATAATAAAATATTAAATATAAAAGCATAGCATTTCTTGTGATACAAATTTTATATCATGCTATATTGTGATGTAAATCTGGATCACTTTTTATTATGTAAGATTTTTGCATCATAATTTAACACACTCGTAGAGTAGACTTTTAACAAAGTGAATTATATTTTATATTTACTTTACTTATTTGCATCTCCATTGGAGATGCTCTAAATGCTCAATACTACAAGATTTCAATAGCTAAGAGAACAATTAAACTTGACGCAAAGAAGGAACAAAGTTGGTGCTGAGGGGGAGTATTGAAAAATTATCACCAACTCTCTAGAATTTTCTAGAGATTAACTAGATAAATCTATCATTTTGGGCTAAGCCGATTATAATAATAGTAATTCAAAATAATTAAGTCTTGTGGAAGTTTCAAGAATATTTTAGTAACACAATTAAATTTTTTTAGAATATTATAGTTGGTTTTTGAGTAGTATAAATAGGGATCTTGGGTCCTCTAGCTGTACATCCAACAATAATATTTCAAAATGTGTACAAAAGAGCGAGAGTGTAAATAAAGTGTTCTAAAGCATAGCATTTATTGTGATACAAATTTTATATCATGCTATATTGTGATGTAAATTTGAATTACTTTTTATTATGTAACATTTTTGCATCATAATTTAACACACTATTAGATTAGACTTTTAACAAAGTGAGTTATATTTTATATTTACATTAATTATTTGCATCTCCATTGGAGATGCTCTAAATGGCTCAATACTACAAGATTTCAAAAGCTAAGAGAACAATTAAACTTGACGCAAAGAAGGAACAAAGTTGGTGCTGAGGGGGAGTATTGAAAAATTATCACCAACTCTCTAGAATTTTCTAGAGATTAACTAAATAAATCTATCATTTTGGGCTAAGCCAATTATAATAAAAGTAATTCAAAATAATTAAGTCTTGTGGAAGTTTCAAGAATATTTTAGTAACACAATTAAAATTTTTTAGAATATTATAGTTGGTTTTTGAGTAGTATAAATAGGGATTTTGGGTCCTCTAGTTGTCCATCCAACAATAGTATTTCAAAATGTGTCCAAAAGAGTGAGAGTGTAAATAAAGTGTTCTAAAATGTAAGTTATATATAAGTGTATTGTAAAAGTGTCTAGTGATAATATAAAAATGTAGCTAAGGTAAAGTCTTCATGGTATAATTTACTTTTCCTATTGCTTTGCCGGACATCATGGAAATTATATGCTAAATGAACTTAATGCCATGGCAAATTGGTTTCTACAAGGAAGGACCACCATCTTTTTCAAAATTTTAGTACATAGGGGAGGAACCCACAATTATTAATGATCTGGCTCCCTTTCTCTAGTCTTCCAATAATTTAGGTTTTTTTTCATTATTTTTATAATAACAATAATAATTGACTAAAGATAGATATATATAGATGCCCACTACTCTAATAAAGGAGCTTATTATTCACCACCAGTTTCAAATATGAGTATTGTTGCCACTAGTAGTATTTAGCATATTTTATAAGTGGCGTGGCGCTTCACGATTAGTTAGTAATATTGTTTAAAAGTTATTTTCTTAAATTATATAAGATCATATACTTAATTATACGAATAATAATATGATATCAAACAAAGTATAGACACCAATAGTATTTTTCAACCATTCTCGTTTCAATATACAGTAGAACCTCTATTCAATAATACACTTGGGACCAAGCAAATTATATTCTAATTGAGAAGTTATAACTAAATAGAGTTATACTAGAAAAAAAAAAATTTAAATACCAAAAAATATTAATATAAAAATAATAACAATAAATAATCATTAGTACTATATCATAATAGAATTATTTTAAAATAAATATAATGTTTATACATGTATTATAATTTGAAATAAAATTATTAATTTTATGTAAATAAATTTATAAAATATATGTATATATTTTATTAAGGTGTAATTATTCTTATATAGAGGTATATTTTGTTAATACGAGATTTCAAAAATGTATAACTAATTACAATTTAGAAGTTATTCTTATTTATAACTGACTCAAATTAAGACTTAATTTTTTATAACAAATTAGAGATTATTCTTGAATAGAATATTTTTAAATAGAGGTTCTTCTGTATATAATTTACCATTAACTAGGTAAATAATTTAATAAGCGCTTTGTAATATGTGTAAACTTTGTCTCCCATTAATTATAATTAACTTAAAGTAATGTCATATGAATTAATGAGTAGTTAATATATATAATAAAAAAAATAATGCATTTAATTAATAATAATTTACAAATATAATTTCCTTTTTTGTGTAAGAATTTAAATAAAAAATCATTTAAAAGATAAAAATAATAAAAGCAAATATAATTACGCAAAATAGATATTTATAAATAGATGAGCTTATTCTACACATAATTCTCATTTGGTGCTATGTGTGATTTTTATCAATTGCTAAAAATTTAGGGAAATTTGATTTTCTAGAAAATCTTAAATTTTTTTCCCTAAATACATACTTAATAATATTGGTAATATATGACCACATTCCTAATATCCTACAAATACCCCTCCCATTTGAAAAAAATCGAAAACTGAAATCATCCATGGCTGCCTCCCGAACCTCTCTCTCCCATGGCTGCCTCATCCCGACCACCACGCCCGGCCACCGACGACTACCCACCACCCCGACTACGCACGACCACCGTCCGAACCACGCACGACCCAGCCACTTCTCTCGGACCCAACCCCTCTCTCTCTTCCTCGCTCTCAAACTGAAAAGAAAAGAAAAAAAAAAAAAAAAAAAAAAACAAAGGGTCCGACCATCGGACCATGTGGTCCGACCGATTATCTTAATATATATAATAAATATATATATATAATCGTGGGATCTGATTGCTTGAGGAAAACAAAGAGACACTGGTCCGACCATCGGACCTCTGGTTTTTTTTTTTTTTCCAGTTTGAGAGAGAGGAAGAGAGAGAGTGGGTCCGAGAGAAGTGGCTGGGTCGTGCGTGGTTTAGACGGTGGTCGTGCGTAGTCGGGGTGGTGGGTAGTCGTCGGTGGCCGGGCGTGGTGGTCGGGATGAGACAGCCATGGGAGAGAGAGGTTCGGGAGGCAGCCATGGATGATTTCAGTTTTTGATTTTTTTCAAATGGGAGGAGTATTTGTGGGATATTAGGAATGTGGTCATATATTACCAATATTATTAAGTATGTATTTAGGGAATTTTTTTTAAGATTTCCTAAGTATAGAAAATCAAATTTTATATTCCGTATCATGTTAAATATTATACCTATTCGTACTTTTGACAAATTTTTTTAAAAAAAATTATATATATAAATATAAAAATTAAACTAAAAAAAGTCTCGCTCAATTGACAAAACAAATAGAAGTACTTTTAAATGTGCATTGTATTTTCCATAAATATATATATATACCCAACAATTCATATACATAATAATTAAGTTAATTATTAGTTTTCATTTTTTTCTTTTTTGGATGAAAAATATAGTTTTTTATTTTTATACTTAAAATTATTTTTTTTATTTTAAATTTACAAAAATACACGTAGCAACCAAAAAGAAACTTATATTATAACTAAAACTTATAAAGCAACCCATATAAAAATTACTAGAAAATTCATCTTAAATTATAAAAAGCTTTCAATTCCTTTTCCTTGGTTGTTCCAACTTTCCAACATTGAGAGATAGAGTGGTACAAAAGGTAGAGCTTCTAAACACAAGAGCTATACGCATATATATATATATATATAGCTCTTTCTCAGTCTCTTTTTATATATATATACATACATAAAAATAGTAGAATTGAAGAGAGAGAGAGAGAGAGAGAGAGAGAGAGAGAGATGGTTGGGCCAGTGAGACCTCAATTCGTTCTGTTTGGTTCATCTATAGTTGAGATGAGCTTCAGTCATGAAGGGTGGGGTTCCATGCTTGCTGATTTATACTCTCGAAAGGTACCATTTTCTAACTTAATTATATCTATGTATATTTCCCAATATATATAAATATATATATATATATACATGTGAATACACTTCTCTTCTATATAAATATCTGTTATATATGTAGCTAGGGTTTATTATTTTTTGTGTGGTTCTTGTTGTTGATGGTGGGTGCTATGCTATGTACAGTACATATTCAAAATGATATCATATATAATTATATATTATTCATTAATTAATTAATTATGAACGTAACATTAATTATTTTATAAATAAATAAATATCCCATCTAATAATTAATTGATAGTTGTAGTGGGTGGGTTTCGATTCCAAACACCTATTTAATGTCACGTCGTTTTCGTTTCTTTAAAAGTTTTTTATTAATAAATGAAAAATGTACCAACTTTGTATATATTTATGCTTTTTTTTTTTCCAAAATCCAAAATAATGATTGATATAGAAGTATTGTTATATTGGTTAGTGATATATTCTTTTATAATTATTTTTTTAAAATTATATAAGACTGAGTACTTAATTATACTAATAATTATATAATACTGAACATACTACCAACTATAACAGTATCTTTTAGCATTTCATTTGATATAGTATTCCTAGTATATGAGTTTCGAATTTTGATGCACACTCTAATATTAAATATATAATATGGCAGTTTGTTTTAATTTTTTTTAATAATTATTTTATTTGATAATTTTATTGTCTTTTTTAATTATTATATAAATAATAAAAAAGTCATATACACATTTTTTATTATTTAAAAGTGAAAAATGATATAAGTCAATTTGCATGTATTATTGCTTCACATGTGTAGTAAATAAAATTACATGTGTAAATATTTTAATTGTGTCATCAAATTGTAGAATTTTATTAATTATTATTATTATTTATTTTAAATTTCAAATAAAATAAACAAACGATTTGAAAATATCTAACTTTAATGTAAAATTAAAATAAAAACTTACAAATTCAAAATAATTGTAAGCTTTTATAATTAACTAAATATGTAATTTAAGAATAGTTTTCGAACTCTAAACTAAGAGGATCGAAACAATATTATTTCAATCTAAGTTAATAGTAAATAATTAGGAAACAAACCGTGCTTCGCGTGCGGTTATATTTTGTTTATTGATAATTAAGTTACAAAAATATATTAAGGTAGATATTTCTTTTAATAGTATGAGTAATTATTCTACTAATTTTTTTCATACAATTTCTTAACTAAAATAAATAACAAAAAGATATTTTCAAACGTTATAGTAAAATAAATCAATTGATAAATCTATAGAAAACTCATCATATGATTTGTTGTCATTCAAAACTGATGTCATCACCGTATTTCACTTGTAGTGACCACTACATTCAAAGTCGCTATCATTATCGTATCTTATTTGTAGTTATCACTATTGATCAAAATAAGTTTACTCTATACATAAAATAAATCATATATATACTTGAGTTAATTAACTATTAACTTTTTATACATAAGTGGATGATTTTGTTATAAATTACTTACTTGCCTCATCATATAATTTGTGACCTAAAAAAGAAAAAAAAAGAATATTATCAAAAAATATAAGGTTATAAAATACTAAATCAAAACTAAAATAAAAATAAAAAAAAAGATTAAAAATTAAAAAATTCTCATCAATAATAAAGATTTTGATTTTTTTTATTTTTTGACAGATTTGTGAAAAAATAAAAAAAAACTCATCATATAATTTGTGGTCTAAAAAAAATAAGAGATATTATCAAATGATATAGGGTAATAAAATACTACACCAAAATAAAAATAGAGATTAACAAATATTAAAAATTGAAAAAATTCTCACCGAGAATAGAGATCTCGAAAAAAATTGACAAATTTATAAAAGAAATTCATTATATAATTTGTGATTTAAAACCCCACAATCTTTGGGAACCAACTCATGATTATATATAGGTGGTTCATTAAGGTCAAATCAAGTGGCAGCAGGGCAAACACACCCCTTCAGCCTGACCAAGAGGAATCTAAGAAAACATACAGATTTCTTGTGTGGAAATGATTTAACATATAGATGAAAGCATACCCATGGGTAAAACCAGTTTTGTAAACTATGAGTATACAAAAGTGTCAATTGCAGAAACATGTATGTGTAGTATATGAGGTTGTTCAATTGTGTATAGATTTAGAAAGAAACTGCATACCCTAAGGATACTTCCACCAGCAACACCACCTTTTATATCATCGACCTCAAATCCAGGCTGAATTACAATCATATTAAGAGGCAAGATAAAATAAATAAATAATAATTAGTTAATGCATAAGATGGTTTATAAATTATTATTATTATTTAGATATACTATGTAGTTTATATAGAGGTTTTTTTTTAAAAAAAAAAAATAATAATTAGTTAATGTTAGATATTTTATAAAAATTAATAAAATAATAGTAAAATATTAATTTATAGATTTAAACACTAATAAAATATTCAAAAAAATGAGAGAATGAAGGAGAGAAGAGATTGATAGTGATATTATAGTGACATGTCACCGCATACTTTTCCTTTATATATACAGAAAAGATAGATAAATAGATAGATTGTAAACTTTTATTATTAACAAAATATATAATTTAAGAATAGTTTTCGAACCTAAACCGTGAGAATCACACTAATATTATTTGCATTATACAAAAATAAGTTTAAAATAATTTTTAAAAATCACTTTTAATATTATTTAAATATTATAACAAAAATATTTAAACTATAATATTTTTTATAAGTATATTTTTTAAGAATATGAATTAGTAAAAAAAAATAACATAATTAAATATATATTTTATAAAAAATAAAAATTATTAAAATTAAATGTATTTATAAATTTTTACGCGCAAATAAAACTCTTCATAGAATATTATACCTAAAATGAATTACTTTGTTGAAATTTGTGTGATTAAGGTGTATGAAATTTTATTTAAAAACTAATTGATAATATAAGGAATAACACATTATCTTATATATATATATATATATATATATGATATTTTATTTCAGATTAACTCTAATACTTTCATAAAAATTCTTAATAAATAAAACTTATAGCATATGCTTATGTTTTTTTAATTAGTTTTTATATAATTGGATATTTTATCTCAAAATTAATTAATAATGTGTAAAATAACTTATATATATTTTGGTAACTGGCTTAATATTTTTAGAGTGATTCTACAATGCATCCCCTTAAAATGGATGTATTGGTGCACCCTCTACTTGTTTCGGCATCCATAAAAATTATTTAGTCTAATTTTTTTCATATTCATGCACGTTATAGCTATTTAAGATATCCAATAAAATTTTAAGAAATTCAGAATAATTTACAATAGTCACACGTTTCAAGCAATCTATTTTACACGAGTATAAAATAAAATAGTCACGCGTGCAATCCACTACTTGAACGCAATTTTCGGTATGTTAAACTCTTCCGAATTTTTTAAAATTTTGCAGGATGTCTTAAATAAGTATAATTTACATGACCATGAGAAAAAATTTGACTAAAAAACTATTTCGGATACTAAAACAAATAGAGATGTATCGGTCTATCCCTTTTAAGGTGCTGCAATATAAAATTTCTCATATTTTTATATTTGGGCAATAATATTGTCCAATAACATTATTTAGTCTTTTGGTTATTTGACTTTAAGGAGTTTCTTTTTTTTTCTTTAACTAAATTTCTTTCCTTTTCCTGTTTTCCTTTTGACTTTGATTTATATAAATATATTAAACAATATATATGGTATGATTGAATATAATTTTTTTTAAAAAAAAAAATGAAGAATGAATGATACTGATTACACGTGACAAAAACTATCCACATTAATTCAAATTAAATAAAAACATTATCCACAAAACTCATCACGTGGTAATAGGTCTATCTATGCTTTCCCTCTCCTTATATGATTTTTGTTTCTAAGGAAGACAGTGAGGTTGTATGCTTATATTTTTAGTTTTCAGTTTTTAAATTGTTTTTTAAAAAAATAAGAATAGAAAAAAAAATATTATTTTAAAAATTTAATAGTGTTTGGCTTAAGTTTTTTAAGACTATATTTAGATTTTTTTTACTATTCTACACTAGGGTGTACGTCGGTCGGTTTAGTCGGTTTATTTTACATTTTATTTAATCCAATATAAAAATCGGATTACAAAAATCTAAGTGCAACCCACTCAATTAAGAAAAAAAAAGTTTCAACCCGTTCAATGAATTGGTCAGTTTAGTCGGGTTAACTCGTCCAATTTTTTTTTTCTACATGCAATTGTTATATTTTAGTTATTGTGATAATGAGATAAATATAAAGATTGAATTTAAAGTTCAAATCGTCCACCATAAAAAAATATAGTAGTTTGAACTTTCTATTTTTTTATAAATATGTATATAAATTATATAATATATAGGTTATATATAATAAAAACATATATACATATAAAAAAAACTCTCTCAATCGGGTTGGTCGGATTAGTTCGGGTTGATATTATTTTCAACCCGCCCAATATAAAGATTGGGCAGATTATATTTTTGTCGAATTTTTCGGTTTATATTTTACGTCGGGTTATCTCGGTTTGGTTTGGGCGGGTTGTTCAAGTTGGGTGGTTTACAAAAATTTATGTACAACCCTATTCTACACCATACCACGACATCAACTCATCCCACCTCGAACTGGACCTTGAACACGACCCGGGACCCCAAACTCAAACCCAGACCCCAGACCTAAACCCAAATCCCAAACTCGAACCTAAACCTAAACCCGGACCCCGAACCCCAGACTTGGACCCTGACCCCGAATTCAGAACCCGAACCTGAATCTAGACCCAGACCTAGGGTCAGGTCAAAGGTCTAACACTACAGCATATCCCCTCATTAGCGGCGGACCACTCTGCCGCTAATAAACCCCAATTTCGCCGTTATAGGCTATTAACAGCGAAAATCCCCCGCTAATAGTCCGCCATTATTAAATAGCCGCTAATAATATTATTAGCGGCGGACATTAGCGGCGGGGTCTCGCCGCTAATGCCCTGTGTCAGTTTCAATTTTCGGTTCAGTCGTTTGAGAGTGGTTCGGTTCAGTTCAGTTGTACTTGAACGTACTACCCATACCACATGATCTCTATGGTGGCTATTTGATTCAATCACTCTAGATAAGAAAAACATACATGGATTGCAGTTTCTATTACGAGCCAGAAACTTAATTTTTGAGTCCTCTTCTTTTTTAGTTTTTTGTTTCATTTATTAATTTACTATTAGTAGTTTAATTCCAATTAGTGTTTTTATGGGGTTAGAATTATAAGGAGTACATTCCTTAATTAATTTTAATGTTGTGATCGTGTTTATGTATTGAAACTAATTTAGTTTTTCCCATTAGTCTTGTCTTTTGACATGGTTCTTTAGTCTTTCCCTTTAGCTTTTTCTGGTTCGATCGATTCTTGTTGGTTCTTGTTTTCTTTTTTTGCTTTCGAGATTTTGCTGGTTGTGGTACGATTATGGAAGATGGTACAGGGGTGCATATTCCTATTGAGGAGGAGGAGGAGGTTGTCTTTCCTTATGATGCTTGTGGTACGGATGGTAATGACTATGATGACAGGTGGTATATCGTTGGATGGTTCTTGACTGAAAGATAAATTGATTTTGAAGCTATGCAACATATGATGGCTTCATTGTGGCAGCCGGGGAAGGGGATGTTTGTCAAGGAGTTGGATACTAATCACTATCTCTTTCAATTTTATCATGAGATTGACATCCAAAGTATCATGAATCGAAGCCCTTGGACTATTAATAGGTTCTTGTTAATCTTCAAAAGGTTACAACGGGGGGAGGATCCAAGATTGGTTACCTTGAATGAGGTTGATATGTGGGTGCAATTGCATGATCTTAGATCGAGGTTTAAAACTGCTACGATTGTTAAGGATGTCGCAAACTATATTGGGAAGTTTGTTCAATCGGATGAAAGGAATTTTATGGGCTTATGGCGGGATTATCTTCGTAATGTTACGAAGCCATTAAAAAGATGTATGAAGCTTCGCAATACTGTCGGGATCGAGTTCTGGACTAACTTTAAGTATGAACATCTCCCCACTTTCTGCTTTATTTGTGGAATTATGGAGCATTTTAAAAGCTTTTGTCCACGGCGTTTCGAGGTTGGAGAGGGTCATATAATCAAGCCATATGGGAAATGACTGCGAGTGAGACCTATACGTAGAAACCACATGATCAGAGCTAAATGGCTCAAGCAGTTTAATGTTGTCATGGACGATGATTTTGCAGCAAAAACCACGGCTCGTGGTGAGGTGTCTCGGTCAACGATGGCAATGGTTGAGGGGAATCATGGTGTGCTGGAGTCGGGTCCGATGATAGTGGAGGTAACTTTGGGTCAACATGAGGCAGTGATAGGATCATCAAAGGCTGTTAATGGGGATCCTATAATTGTGGAAGATATTTTACCAGCTGCTAAGAATAAAGAACTATCTAATGATATCAATGAGGAGGCTTGTCTTTTGGTTCTTGATACGAAGAGGAGAAGAACAACTTTAGAAGATATTGATGGGGCCCATGTGACGGGTGATGGGGCAACGGGTCAAGAGGTAAATGGTTCAAAGAACTTGAGTTTGGTGGGTACTGGTGTCCAGGCCCACCAATCATTATGAATATTTTATCTTAGAATTGTCATTGGCTTGGGAACCCATGGACTTTATAATTCCTTGAGGATCATATGATCCAAAAGAAGCCCAGTATTATGTTTCTCTGTGAGACTCTATCCAATCGTTCTCAGATGGAGAGAGTGTGTGTGACGTTGGGATTTGATGGCAAGATAGTCGTAGATGTCAATGGTAGGAGTAGAGGTATTGCGTTGTTATGGAAAATTGAGGATGAAGTGTCTTTGCTTGGGTTTTCTGATTCTTATATAGATGTGAGAGTTGCTTCTAAAGGTGTGCAGGAATGGCATTTCACTAGTGTGTATGGGGAACCGAATAGGAGTAGGCGTGCTTCTACTTGGAACCTGTTACATACTCTTGCTAATCGTTCTAATCTACCATGGTGTGTGATGGGTGATCTTAACAATGTGTTATCTCGTGATGACAAAAGGGGCGGTAATCGGTACCCTAATTTTTTAATCTAAGGTTTTCAATAGTCTTTGGTTGATAGAGGACTTCAAGACATGGAGTTATGTGGTTATTTGTTTACTTGGGAGCGTGGGCGGGGTACTAATCATTGGATCGAAGTGCGCTTGGATAGGGGGCTAGCTAATCTTGCTTAGTTGAACATGTTCACTTCTGCTAAGCTCCATAATCTTGAAATTTCAACTTCAGACAATGCTCTGATTCTTATGGTCATGGTTCCTGCTGCTGGCCACAATTTTGTGAAGCGGCTTCGGTTTGAAAATGCGTGGTTGAAGGAACCTCTTTGTTATCAGATTGTTAAAGATAGTTGGGAGACTTGTGGGGATGATGACGTGATGAATAAAATTCAGTTTTGTGAGGAAAAGCCGGCTGATTGGAGTAAGGAGGTTACTGGGAACTTTAAAGAAAGATTAAAAAAGTGTAAAAATGAGATCCAAAGGTAGAAATTAAATCGTGATGAAGTCTCCGTTGCCAATTACAAACAAGCAAATAGGAATTTGGCCGAAGGTTATGTGCAAAGGGAAGTTTTCTGACGTCAAAGATCGAAGCAATTATGGTTGCAAGAAGGAGACAATAATAGGAAATATTTTCATGCTTCTGCAACTACAAGACGAAGAAATAATTTTGTGGCAAAACTTGAAGACCGTTCTGGTGCGTGGGTTGACTGGGATAGTGGTTTGGACCAACTTATGGTTTCTTATTTCAACGAACTTTTTTTATCTTCTCAAACCGATTGGAGAGAAGTCACAAGCTGTGTGCAAACTCGTGTATCATTACAAAAAAATGTCGAGTTGTTGCTACCGATTTCAGATGAGGAGCTTCGCAAAGCTTTGTTCCAAATGCATCTGGATAAATCCCCAGGGCCTGACGGTATGACCCCTTGTTTTTTCAGAAGTGTTGGCTGATTGTTAAAGATGATATCATCAATATGGTCAAGTAATTTTTTATAATAGGTTTCTTCCTATAGATCTTAACAAAACTATTTTAGTCTTAATTCCTAAGAAGAAGCAGCCTATGGATATGGGAGATTTAAGATCAATTGTTTTATGCAATATGTTGTTGTACAAGATTGTGTCCAAAGTGGTTGCTAATAGACTCAAGAGTGTTATGCCATCCATTATATCCGATACTCAAAGTGTATTTTTACTAGGGGTGTTCACTAAGTATCCAATCCAATCCAATCCGCACGATCCAATTCAATCCAATCCGCAAAATACGGATATCCGCACTTGCGCGGATTGGATTGGATTGAAAAATCTAAAATCTGCACTTGTGCGGATTGGATGTTGTTTGACCTCAAAAAGTAACCGATCCAATCCAATCTGTACTTAATTATATATATTTTTAAAAAACTATAATATAAAATATATATTGATTTTCTAGTAATATTTAAAAAAAGACACAAACCTTTAATTTCTTAATCTTCTTTAGTAATATATTGAGTTTGTGTATTTTATTTGTTTTATAATAAAAAATATCAAAAAAATTATTTTTATTCACATAGACACATACACATAAATTTAAATATATATGCTAACTTATTTATTTTAGTAATGAATACATATATATATTTTAGTGTAAATCTAAAGATGAGTATATGTATATTGGTTTGATTTATATATATAAATAGGGATGAAAATAGATTATTATAGGAGATTAAAAAATAATAGTCTTTTTTTAATTTTTTTTCTATGAAATATTAAATAATTTATCATTAGAAAAACAATCGATCCAATCTGCACTATTGCGAATTAGATTGGATTGGATTTAAACTGTTATGCGGATCGGATTGGATCCAAAATATGAAATCTGCACTTAGTGCGGATTGGATGTTGTTTGACTAAAAAAGTGCGAATTGGATCGGATGAACACCCCTAATTTTTACAAGGCTGCTTAATCTCAGATAACATCATGATTGCCTATGAGATCATGCATCATTTAAAGAGAAAACGAAGAGGGAGGGATGGTTATATGGCACTTAAACTTGATGTTAGCAAAGCGTATGATAAGCTTGATTGGGGTTACCTCCGTGCTATGATGGTAAGGATGGACTTTGATGGTCGTTGGATTAACTTAGTTATGCAATGTGTTTCTTCTATTTCCTATACCATTTCACACGGAGGGAAGGAGTTGGGGCCCATTGTTGCTCAAAGAGGATTACGTCAAGGTGATCCTTTATCACCATATCTATTTATTCTTTGTGCTGAAGGTTTCTCTAGTTTGTTGCGTAGTTATGAACAAAGTGGTTTACTCACGGGATGTAAAATTTCTCGAGGTGCACCGGTTGTCTCTCATATGCTCTTTGCTGATGATAGCCATATTTATTGTAAAGCCACTCAGGAGGAAGCGTACAATGTGAAGGAGTTGTTGCATACTTATGAGGTGGCTTCGGGTCAAAGAATTAATTTCACTAAGTCTTTTGTGTTTTATAGCAATAATACTGGTAGTGAGGTGCGGGATTCTATCTGTGCTGTGCAGGAAATTTATGAGGCTGATGAAAATGACTATTACCTGGGCCTTCCTTGTTCGGTTGGGAGGAATAAGAATGCTATCCTTGGCTTTCTTAAGGATAAGCTTCGGAAGAGAATTCAAGGTTGGGAAGGGCGTATTTTGTCTCGTGCAGGAAAGGAGGTATTGCTGAAATCTATTGCTCAAGCATTGCCGAATTATGCTATGAATGTATTTCTCTTGCCTTTAGACACTTGTAAGGAGTTAGAGCGGCTTATGGCTAAGTTTTAGTGGCATTCGGATTCGAGCAGTGGTAAAGATATTAATTGGATGAGTTGGGAGCGGTTGTGTCGTCATAAACATGCAATAAGACTGTGTTTTCGAAGCTTGAGACTTTCATTTGGCTCTTTTGGGAAACAATATTGGCGATTGTTGGTTAATGATGACTCTTTGGTTAGTAGGCTCTATAAGGCAAAATATAATGCTCATGGTAACTTATTTTCTGCTGAATTGGGAGATAATCCTAATTTCATCTGGCGAAGTATTCTTGAAGCTAAAGATCTAGTACATTCCTGTGCTCAAAGAACAATCGCTAATAGGGAAAATGTATCCATTCTTGCAGATCCTTGGCTTCCACATAGTTCTAACAGCTATGTCGTTACAAGGCACCCTGCTCTTGTGAACAAATCGGTCAGCTGCCTCTTTCAAGTTGACACTCGCGCTTGGGATGAGGATGTTGTGAGAGACTTGTTTGTTTCACATGATCAGGACCTTATTTTGTCCATTCAGCTTAGTGATTCGGCTGTAAATGATGGTTGGAACTAGAGACTTGAGACTTGTGGGAATTATTCAATTAAAAGTGCCTATAAATTTTTGCAAGAATCTAAAGGTGCTTGGTGTCGTGATGCAAATACTGATTTTTGGAAGCGTCTTTGGTCGTTACAAATGCCTCCTAAGATCAGTAACTTCTTATGGAGGGCTGCTTCGGGTGTGCTCCCAACTTATTTTCAGCTCTAAAAACGTCATGTTCCCGTCAATGATGACTGTCCGCTGTGTAACGCTCATGCAGAAATCGTTCAACATGCGTTGGTGGAGTGTGAGTTTGCTAAAGCTGCTTGGAATCGCAGCATGGTCGACGTTGGGGCTGGGGCTACAACATTCAGCAGCTGGCTGTTGGGGATCTTCGGCAGAGGGCACGAAGGTGAAATGGAGGAAGTGGCTGTGGTGAGTTGGGCTATTTGGCGCAGGCGGAATGAATTTGTTTGGCAAAAGAAGAGTTGGTCTGCATCAAATATTGTTGCATCAGCTAGGAACATGCTTGATCAGAATAAATTTGCTCAAGGAAGGAAGGGTCTTTCGTTGTCTCCGCTGCATGATGGGGGCGAAATCTTAAGCGTTGGATTGGACCTGAGTTAAATAAGATCAAAGTTAATGTTGATGGGGCTTTATTTGAACAAGATGGGCGCTTTGGCATGGGTTGTGTAGCTCGGAATCATCATGGTGCTATGATAGAAGCATTCAAGAAGGGGAAGATTGGTTGTGTTCAACCCGAAATTGCTGACGTAATAGGCATTAAAGAAGCTTCGAGTTGGATTGCAACTCATTTGTGGGATAGAGTCATGTTGGAAACAGATAGCTTGGTGTGTGTCTAAGCGATTTAGAACGGTATTTTTATGCCTTCACACTTTGGTCTTATTGTTCAAGATGTTCGAAATTTGCTTTTGGCTTTATCTTTTGTTGATTTGTGTTTTGTAAAACGATCTGCAAATAAGTTGGCTCATTGCTTGGCAAGAGACTCTTGTTTCTCTACAGATCGTGTGCTTCAGCTGGAAGACTGTTCCTCTGAATTGCGTTCTATTGTTTTGAACGAATTTATTAATTAATAAATCTTATGATTTTTACTAAAAAAAGTTGTCATATATAGGCAGACATCATACTACGAGGTTACTGTGGTTGGAACTCAAGGCGTGCTGTCCAAATTTTGGATCAAGTTTTTCCAAAGGTATTAATAAATGAACTATCTATTATTCTAAAAATTATGTATAAAAACAGGACAGTGACATAATAGATTCATCTTTAGAGTAATAATAGTATGTCAAAATTACACATTTTAAGGATGCAGCAATTCAACCTTCTTTGGTGATAGTCTACTTTGGAGGTAATGACTCATTGCGTCCACATCCTTCTGGATTAGGCCCTCATGTCCCACTTCATGAATATGTTCAAAATATGAGCAAAATTGCTACCCATCTCAAGGTTTTCAATCTCTTTCTTTTAAAACTTTTGTCATTTATCATATTTTATCACCAATGATCATTGAATTCATTGTCTAACACTTGTTTTACTTCCAAATTTATAGGACCTTTCAGAAAAAACTCACATAATCTTTCTCACTGCTCCTCCTGTAAATGAGGAACAAATTCATGAATTCTATAGGTTCTTATAATTATTGGGTTTTTGTTTTGTCTTAGTATTATTATTACAATCAGTCTTAATAACTTTTTTCTTTTTGTTATAACTAAAAAAATGTATATAGTGAAAATGGAGATATGGGTAGAACAAATGAGCAGTGTCGAGAGTACTCAGACGCTTGTTTAGAGCTATGTAAAGAGATGAATATCAAGGTCGTTGATATGTGGACTTCAATTCAGAAAAACAAGAATTGGAAAACTACTTGCTTCTTGTGAGTTAAAGTTTGAATAATAATTCAATGCCAATGCTATGTGCTATTTTGGTTAGGGTGTGTAATAATATACCTTTGTATATTTGGATGCTTGTTCAGAGATGGAATACACTTCACTCCAAAGGCTAGTAAGATTATACTGAGGGAGATACTGAAGGTGATCAAAGAGGCAGACTGGGAACCAAGTTTACACTTTAGTTTATTGCCAACTGAATTCGGAGAAGATTCGCCCTATGATACTGTCATGCCTGATGGAAAGACAACTCTCAACGTGTGTGAACGTAGTGACAAAATCATCGAATGGCTAAAATTATACGACGATGATGATGAGAATTAAGGGTATAGTTTGCTAGAGTACTCTCAAAGTTTCTGTTTAAAATTTGAGAAAGATGATCATTCAAAACTCAAGATACTTAATCAATGTAATAAGCTATGGAAGCCCAGATGAGGATGTTTGAAGTGAGAACAAAAGTCTGATATTTGAACAAACAAATTAAACTTGGATAAAATAATGGTTACAGCTACATGAAACTAATGCAAAGTACAACTATTTGTTCTTCATGGTTATATTACATCAAGGATATTTCCAATAAAACCCAATTTGCATGTGTGAAGAGATATCTAAATTACATGACCAAAAAGCCAGTTTTTAAACACAGATCAAACAAAGGAATAATAGATACAAAGAAAAAGAGTAAAGCATATGAAAAAAGGAGAAGAAAAAACAGTGGTATCAAATGCCATTCCCACTGCACTAACCCGACTCAGAATCAGATGATATCCGCCCATTTCGCTAAATCTCTCAACAAAGAACAAAACTAGACGATGCCATCCGAAAATGCAAACCACTCCAAAAGATATGTTAAAACTGAGAATTCTGATGGGTCCATCATATGGGTGCATGGTTTTCTAGCCAAAAACATAGCTTAAGAGGAAAGTTGGAACCTGCCACTAGGTTTTCTTCTTCTCCATCCCTGCATATGCATCGAGAATTAAATACAAAGAGTAACAAGAGGCCATTAACTAAAAACTAGGGAAGCATATCGAATGCATATGAAAGAAAAAAATGTTAAAAGACTTACGAAGGCAGCATAATACACAAAGGTCAATCCCGCGAGGATGATAAATGCAATTTGAAATACATTGTACCTGTGAATTTAACAAAAATGCCCATTCAAATCAGCAAATCATATAAACCTGATAAAAGAAATGGTTAATAGTGCATCAGGGTAACTGCAACTCACTTGTACAAATATTTAATTCCACGAAGAGATTGCAAAGTGTGACCAAATATTTCCTGAGCTGCAGTTGCTTGAGCATAGTAAGCAAACGCCGTAGAGCAGAACTGGATCACACTGAAAAGAAGAGACAACAAGATAAGCAACCATACTTCTGGTAAGAAAATAGCTATGTAATGACTGAAGAGCAACTGCCTCCATCCACTCCATCAAATTAACTCTCCAAACCCCCTAATTATATATGCTAAAACCATGACATACAATCAGATACCCTGCATTATATAAAAACATGCCTTTCGTTTAATAAGTGAAAGGTATCCTGAGACAGTTATAACTGGCAATATGAAACCCATGACTTCCCTGAATGAATATTACTAAATAAACAGCATAGTAGACATTATTATTATTATCTTGAGCTAACCTCAAGTAGCAAAGGAGCCTTCATACTCATACGTGTCCTATTGTAGTTGACTTAGAGCAAAAGTTTAGAGCATGACTACCTAGTCCAGTCTATATGATAATACGTCAACAGAGCCTAACTAACATGGATGAAAATAAAAATAGACTAACATGCCAACCTGATTGAGCATAGGAGAATTAGTGCCACATTAAATAAAAATGAGTTCATAAGTGTAGCTCCCCACCTGGGAAAAATAAGTAACCAGAATTATTAGCAAACAAAGTTGAATAAACTCTGGTAAATAAAAATTAAATTAGAAAAGAACAGAAAATTTTGTTACTTCATGGGATGAATTGTAATGAAAACCAATCTAAGGCCAAGCATCATTGCTCCAGCAATAACAGCTAGCAAGAGATAGAAGCAGAAAAATGCAAATGCCGCAGTTCCCAAAAGACCTGGTTAAAAAGTATCATCAGGTATAAGGATAAATAAACTCAATAAATGAGCAACAAAATAAATTTAAGATTAGGATTTATATTATGTACCCCAAACATCATCCAGCTTGATGAAAACCTCATTCAGGAAAGCGGAAAGTGGAGGGTCAATCAACAAATAGATGATTATGTGAGCAATCCAAGCAATAGAAACAATCAACCTGACAAGTAACAACAAAAGATTAATCATAGGGCTGCTTCAACAGAGAAAGAAATTGGCCACAATGTAGAGTACTTGTACTGCAAAATAGAAAAATAATTTTTTTCCCTTTTTATTGTTAATGTTGAAAGGCACACATATGCAAGCTTGTAGCAATGCTGCTTCAACATCATATTGTCTGCTATAATTACAATAGTACTCTCCCACATAATAATTAAATCTCTACAATCCTTATAAACAAAAGTTCAGAACAAAAAAAATTCCTTCCCTCCTTCTGTCCCTCTTCTACAATGAGTTTTCACTTCATCCCCCACCCCTTCTGTTTTCTTTCTCCTTTAATTATGTTACTATGACTGTCAGCTAAATTCCAAAACTCAATAAATACTATCAACTATAAGCTTCAAACTAAAAGCTCTTATGTGGTATAGCCTATTGGTATTATTTGGTACTACTCCACTCCTCACAAAGAGGAGGTCTCAACTTCAAATCCGCCTCTCCGGATGTATAAAACAAAACTAAAATTTTTCATATGATGTTAATATGAAATATGAAGTAATATGCTTTACATGAACATATATCGTTGCCTTTGGTAAAATACTTAAAAAAGTATGAAAAGTATCCCTGAAAAATATAAAAGGAGAGCCAAAAACAGTAGAACCATTCTAAACTTCGAATACAAAATAAGCACTTACCCCAAAATTCCCAAGACAAGTTTTGCCAAGTAACCAAGAACAGTCAGAGCCCAAGAAGTCTCAGCCTGAATTTGAAGAAGAAAATCAGCAAATGAAGAGAAAGAAAAAGGCGGGAACTCTAGCCACAAGTCTGACAGTATATTACCTTCTCTCCTTGTGGGTACATTTCCTCCAGAAGATTTACATCTTCTTCCAACTGAAGTAATTCCTGTCAAATTACGCAAGTATCAATTAGTTTTCAATAATCACACAGGACAAAAGCATCCCTCAAAAGTCAAAATTCACAGCAAGCAATCACAAACGGTGCATTGGTGCACAAAGAAAAGCTTATGCCTGAATGTTAAGTATAATTACAAACTTATGCATACCTTCTCTACAGCCTTCACATTTTTACGCCATTTTCTACCCTTAGATCCACTTCTTTCTTCTTGATGAAGGGCATCAGCTGCTTTCTTCAATTCTTTTGCTTTCTTAGCTAGCTCAGTTGCTTCCTAGAATGTGGACCAAACATAAAAAAGTATTCACAAGGAGCTAAAAATATGAGCTGTCATTCAAATTTCTGCTTATGCACAAGAGAAAGATGTAGTACCTTTATATATTGTGACCGAGTAATAACAGCCTTTGGACGCCGAATGAAGGAGAAAATAAGTCCAAGTGGTAGAGATGCAATACCAACCCCACCAAATATCTGGTAGATAAAGAAAGATGGTGGATGCAAAATTTATAGCAAAATGGAAGAAAGGGTTGTTTATATTCATAATTGACAGAATATTTTGTTCCAGATGACCATAAATAATAAGTATCACAATGATCTACATATCTCACACACACACACAATATTAACATGCCCCCCCGACAAAAAAAGGACTTTCATGACCTTAAGAGTACATAAATCTTATCTCTTGAAGTTCAAAGATAACATTTGAAAAAATCATGACAAAAATCATAATTTATCACATCTATTAAGAGAGAGAGAGAGCGAGAGAGAGAGAGAGAGAGAGAGAGAGAGAGAGAGAGAGAGAGAGACGAGGAGGAAGGGGCAGGGGACAAAGTAATAACACAAAGAACAAAGAACTTACAGAGAAAAGTACTGATCCAACAATGGTAGCAAGAGCAACGACATATTCTGGAAAGGTTGTACGCATGGTCCATGTCTTCTCTGATGCAGCATTAGCAGAATAGGCAGAACACTGTATAATGGAGGCAAACAGTTGGTAAAATGATAACTAAGAGAAAAAAATGTATATGATAGTGTATAGCATCACAAAAAATATTTATGTATTAACAGATGAACAAATAAAAAAATTTGTCCCAATTCTAGTTCAAAATCAAACCTGGCGTGTGGAACCTATACATGGTTGAGCACTACTGAATTGCCAACTATTAGGAAAGCCAGTCGTGGTGGAAGAAAGGTGCCTAACAGTAAAGTCCACCTCTCCAATAAGCCCTAATCAAAAAAAATATCAAGAAATTAACAGAGCATCGAACAAGTCAGAAAAGAGAACCTTAATTCAAAAAATGAGACAAACAAAAATATACATTAATCGACTTTTAACAAAAGGACTTGCGAATAATCAAATAAAATGCACAGTTATATCAAAAATCTGGACCATTTTGCTAAGGCACAAATATTGAAGATTGATAAGGTAGAGTAAAAATCTGGGTGGAGGAATCAGAATTCAAAAATTGCAGATGAATCAATTTACGAGTAATGCTTCTGAAAAGAATTCTAAAGCCAGGAAAGATTTCAATATAACCAAATATCCACAACATACTCTCTCAAAAACATTCACCTATAGCAAAGTATATTCATAAAAGCTGGAAACAATTCTTTTTAAGAAATATATATACATATATATCATTCCACAAAAATGGAGGTTAATATTTTGCAAATGACAGGAAAATAAGAGAAATAACACAACTGCACACACAAGCCACTCTCTGAGCACCATGAAATCATAACAACTTCTTTATTAGTGCACCAAAATATCAGCCACCGTGAGTGTCCATGATGAGTAACAACAAAATGGCACCAAACTAAATGGAAAAGAAAACCATAGATTTGTTCTAAAGACCTATCTAAAAATTCTAGTGGAAATGAAAATGATTGAAAAGAATGGCAGTAGAGAAAAATTCTCTAAACTTCTCTGCAAGATTTTTTTTCATCATTGCCTCCACAAACTGACAATAAAATGAAGGTGTAAAACACCAGTCAAACAAGGAAAACGAGCTTGAGAACGACCGTAGTTTAATTAATGTTAGCTTGTGATGAATAGAATTGAATGTATCCCTATTTCTTGTTTCACAAATAAAGTGGGCAACTTTAGCCACCCTTGACTAGAAACAAAAGGCAACCCACACCAAAGCACACAAACTATACCATTTTAACGCTGTCGATACTCTGCAAATGCGATAGTATCACAAACATAACCATTAAGGTAAAGACTAGAGACTTTAGCTAGACAACATAAAATTCAGCTTTGCAAATGTTCAATCGACAATGATCAAGAGCAAATGAAACATATCCAGCCAAATGCAATATTTATAAACTACTAATTTGCAACCTCAGTCGTAAATAAGTTCCAAGTCAAGACTCTATCCCCCTAAGACTCAACGTACAGTTTTTTCAAACTACAATTTCACCATAAAAATTCAAAAATAAAACACCGAAATGAAATTAATAGCCATAAATCAACTAACCATATAAAATTCCCAGCACGAGAGCACAAACAATGGCGGTTGTCACCACCCATATCAACGCACTTTTAATCCTCTTTCCAACAGTCCTGGTCACAAACACCACCATCAGCATTTGAAACCATAAACACACACATTACATTTTCCCTATTCTACAAAATTTATATGTACATATATGTATATATGTGTACAAACAAAAAGCACCTACTTGTCCTGGTCCCCTTCATAGTAGAACATTGCAAAGGGAATCACGAAGAACACAAGAACCGCATCGAGGATATAAATAGCAAGCCACAGATCTTTCATCGGCAAGGTAAGATTACAGGCACCATTGTATATCGCGTGACGACAAGCCTGCCGATTCGCCACGTCCGCCGGTAACATCAGTATAGAAATGGCGGCAACGGAGAGCCCCAAAACGACGACGAATTTGGGAAAATACGCCTGGTTAGCGTCATCGGGGTGCTGATAATTAACAAGAAGGTAAACATTGAAAAGGAACACAATAACGCACACAACAATGGCGACGATTACGAGCGCGAGATTGAAATCGCCCATCCTGAGCTCTCTCCCCCTCGATTCGAATCAGCTCGAATCGAAAACACCTAACCTAGATCAACAATCCTAGGGGTCTCCTTCGTCCTTCCCCCAACTTCAAATTAGGGTTTCTCGGATCTGTAAATGGCGAGGAGAGATCGATTTGAGGAGAAGAAGAGGAAAAGAGAGAAATTGAAGCTTTGGACAAAGGCTTTTTTCCGGTGAGGTGGGTTTGTTTTGACGTGTGGGGTGAAATTACGGTAGTACCCTTGGTCAAATGGTTATTTTGCGAAGAGAATTTAGTAATGGAAAGAGAGAAAGTGGTTTAGGGGTGTAAATGTAAATTCAGAACAAAAAGTTCGAACAGGCTGTTGAGAGCTGAGACAATGGTTTGTTTTCAAACGCGCTGGAGGAGAGAGGAGACCTTTGAGAACGGCTCTCGCTCGTAAGCTCCGCGGCGTTTTTTCTTTTTTTCTCTTTAAATTTTTTTGAAATTGTTTTTTATTATTATTTTTTTTTTTGTTTTTAATTGTCTTTTTTTAGTTTATTATATTTTTTTGTAAGAAAAATGTTTTTTTTTTTTGAACAATGAGTATGAAAAATATGATAGCTAGTAAAGAAAAAATAAAAATATTTTTACTTATCAGAAAAACCAAAATAAAAACATTTTTTATCTTAAAAAAAATAAGATTTTTTTCATAAATATATATTTTTAATATTTTTTTTTACAATTTTATGATTTTCTTTTTACTCCAACTAAATATATTAACATATTTAGTCAATCTGAGAGTTGGTTTTTAAAAAAAAAAACGTTTATAGATTAAAAAAATAGTTAGACCTCATGGTTAATAAAGTAATATTTACTACTATTACTAGTATAAAGGTAGCCTCATAGTATCATGAGTAATGCATACAGGATGGGAAATTCGCAGGGAGCGTTCTCTCGTCTTCTCATTCTTATTAAGGATTTTAATTTTCATCCCCCACTTATTATTCTTCATTGGGAATAAGACGGAAAATCTCTTAATAAAAAATAAAGTTTACAATAAAAATTTAAATATATAAAATTATTAAATTATATAAAAATTAAAATATTACACATTAATTATTATTCAATAAATTAATTATTATCCAAAACATAACTTAAAACTCATAAAGAAAGATACTAATATACTAAAAAAAATATAAACATAAATTACAAATTATTATTAGAAATATTAAATAAAATACTAAACGGGTCTCCATCGGGGCGGGGATGGGAATCGTTTAACATTCGAGAAGAAAAAGTAACATCTGCCCTCGTCTCGTTTCTCATTTAAACAGGAAATTCCCGCCCCATTAGGAGCGGGTCCCCGCAGGGCCTCATCTCTATGGGGGAAATGTGTATCTCTACCGGTGACACTATTAGTCAAAGTCCACCTAACTACGTTATGTATATTTCAAGTCAAAATTACTAAATACATCTGAGCTAATTACTTGCATCATCAACAACTTCATCGTTAGCAATTTAATTTAACGACAAATTCATTGTTTTCTAATATTAATTTTATTCTTTTGAAAATTGTTTAAAATAAAAGATATAATTTAAATTAAATATTTAACTTTAAATTGCATGCTTTATTTTTTTTTTCTCGTTTTTGCAAACCCTTTTTGCATTTTGTTAAGATAACTTCTTTAGCATTTGATATAAACATTAAATTAATGGGCGGCTTGAAATGTGTTAATGCTAGTAAGGGAATAATAATGTGAAACATTAATTTGTTTGTTTTGAGGGTTTAGCATTAGAATGTTACCCCAAGTAATATAACTACTCAGGAGGGTAATGTTGATAACTTAAAAAAAGGTAGGATTGAAGTATTACCTTCCATTATATTAATTTGAATAACATTTTTGAATTAATAAATAAATTTAAATACTAATAATATTATCATTTATTATAAATAAAATATTACGATATATATATTTAGTCTGTAAGATTATTTTTTTTAACTGAGTTATTTTTATATTATTAGCAATAATATATATATTTATTATATATAAATTTTATGCGAAAGGTGTACATAAATGACATCGAACAAAAATAAATAACATAGTGATAAAATATATAGAAATGTTTATTTTAATTAATAAAAAATACAATAAAATTTAGGGATATTTGCGGCAAAAGTCCCCAAATAGTTCACGTTGTTACAGATTAATCCCCAAGCTCGATAAATAGCGGCAATAGTCCTCAAGGTCACACTTTTTATTTGTCCGTTAGTCCTAATTATAACTGAGCCGTTTACTTTTTTAAAATTGACACGTGTCGAAATTTTATTGGTATAAATTATTATTTTAATTTTTAAAAATAAAAATAAATAAATAAATTATTTTAAAATATTTTTTTTCTTTTTGTTTTTCTTTTTTTTTTATTTTTCTTTCTTTTCTTCTTCGTCTTCTTTGTACAAACCCTAGAATTCCACTGATGGTGATTCGACAGATGGTGATTCGATCTAGAACAAAGCTCCATGAGCTGAACGCAAGTCCCAACTGAATCGAGAGCAAGATTCACGTTCTGCCAGTATTCCGAGCTTCGACGAAGGCATCAAGTGATGAAAGGTGAGGAACTCCGACAGTCTGGAGCTTGGAGTTAGAATCTGAAAGTGATGATTTCGGAGAGAAGAGATCGGAGATCATCAACAGCAAGAATGAAGTCCTCGTACTGAGCCTTGCAGACTTCTTCAATTTCAGACTCTTTAGAGCGAGCAAAGGGACGGAGATGGTGAAGGAGGGCCGAGCGAGTGAAGTGACTGAGATGGTGAAGGAGGCTCTCGGGCTTCCCGGAAGCGAAGGTCTTGCAGATGAATGGGCCTAAATCCTCGCCGTTACATATGGCGGAGGAGATTAAGAGTTGGTCAAGAAGAATAAGAGGAAGAAGACGAAGAAGAAAAGAAAGAAAAATAAAAAAAAGAAAAAAAAAAGAAAAAGAAAAAGAAAAAAAATATTTTAAAATAATTTATTTATTTATTTTATTTTAAAAAGAAAAGAAACAAATAAAATAAAATAAATTATAATTTTAAAATATTTTTATTTTATTTTAATTATTTTTAATTAAAATTATTATTTGGACCAATAAGGCTTCAACACGTGGCACTCTTGAATGAATTAACGGAGCAGTTAAATTTAGGACTAACGGACCTTACAAAGGGTGCGACCTTGAGGACTATTGCCGCTATTTATCGAGCTTGGGGATTAATCTGTAACAACGTGAACTATTTGGGGACTTTTGCCGCAAATATCCCTAAAATTTAATATTTACTAATTAATCAATATATTTCTTTAATAAATAATTATTATTTTTTTATATATAATTAACATTAAATAGATATAATAAAAAAATATTTTTATTTTTATTTTTTAAAATAATATATAAGATTCCTGAACCTAACCAAACAGTGTAATTTAATTAATAGGAATGTGATTACATATTACACTACACAGCCAAACACAGTTTACACATTTTTCTATAATCATATTCTTCTTCATAATATTCCATATAATCAAATTATTTTGAACACTTCGTACTCACTTTAAAATGCTCTATTTTTTTTTAATCCTTTTTGTATTTTGTGAGGATAACTTTTTTAGCATTTGGTATAACGTCATTGAAATATTTGCATATATATTGTGTTATATTTTTCAATGTAAACTTTTTAGAATTTACTTCTCTTCAATGAATAGAAAGACAAAAAAAGACATTTCGAAGAGTAATCAGACAAGTTATTCCCACAATCATTTATCAAAATACTTTGGTACACAAAATATCAACATGAATTTATACATACAAAGATAACAAAGTTGAGATGAGGTGACACACAAAAAATATATATATAATGAAATTGAACTTAATTGTAACATTACCATCAAATAAGTGTTTAAGCAAAATACTACATTAGAACGAAATACATACTTGAGTTCTTTCGAGCTTCATGCAACAAACATTTGTCCCCTCGGCTACAACAACATTATTCCTAGCTTGAATGAACCATAATAGAAGAAGACTGTCTCTCCTCCTACTACAGACTCTGAAAACAACATCAGAACCACAATTACAGATATACCAATGGCTTATTCACTAACCTGATCGGATTCATCAGATGTCACCTCAGATTCTTCTTCTTCTTCTTCCTCTGCAATCCTGGGGGCTCTACTGGCAATAATCTTCGATAGTGCCGCAGTCTTACTTGCCCTCTCAGACTGCCTGTTTACTGGAACAATTGAGGTAGGTGACCTTTCTTCTTCTTCTTCTTCAGATGAAGAAGATGTCTCTTGCTGCCTCACTTGTCTCTTGCCTCGTTTCGGTTTAGTTGAACGAGGAATTGGTGACTGAATAGTTTTATCTGAAATTGTGGGATCCAAATTGAAGTATACTTCTAACCTCCCAAATATAAGATTAGCTTGGTCTTGTGTCGGGAGTTGCTCATCATCCACATTTCTATCAACTTCACTAAGATGATCAGCCATTCGTTTTAACTCCTTAATAAGGTCCCTATCTGTGGTTGATACAGACGTAGTAACAGTACCTAAAATCCTCCTCATTAACTTAATTGCGTCTTGTTCAGATGAGCGGAAATGAAGCAGAACAAGTATTTTAGAAATAGCTGATATATATGCAGAGGTCTTTTTATTGGGGAAGTTTGACACCTCTATTGCTATGCGTATTGCGAGCCCTTCCTCGCCACACTCGAGTGGAGGTTCCACGCTATCTTCGTAAAGAGGAGCCTGCATCATCTGCAACATGAATCTCGATGCTTGGACAGCACGCTTGCGCATTATTTTAGACATTGTATTGGAGAATATTGTCCCACATGGATTAAATGTGAAAGTATTGAGCCATATATAAGAAACATGGGCTACTCCACTCATTGCCAATTGGTTTTGAGTTGGAACCCCATGATTCTCAACATGGTATCAGAGGCATATCCCTAGCAGGCTTTCGATCCACACCTATCAAAGAGTTAGCCAGCTCCAAGCGAGCAAAATAGTACTCCCAGGCGCGAACAAGAATAAGCGAGCAAATGGAACTCCTAGCCGCAAAATAAAAAAATAAGCGAGCAAATGGCACTACTTATGATAAGGTGATTCAAGATTGGTGAGCAAAAATAGCCACCATCTTGAGGGGGGATATTGGAGAATATTTTCCCACATGGATTAAATGTGAAAGTATTGAGCCATATATAAGAAACATGGGCTACTCCACTCATCGCCAATTGGTTTTGAGTTGGAATCCCATGATTCTCAACACACTGCAACGGGAGATGCTGCAGTATTTCCATCAATGCCTGGCCACATAGAGCGCATGACTGGAACAAACGCCTTGGATAAATACTTCTTGTGATTAGCTGAGAGGGAAGGGTAATGCTCGAAAAGCACTGATAGACATTGTTTCAACCGTTGCAAATCTTTGGTTTCACTGCTGAAATACAAGCTAATAAGCTTGGTTAATAGAAAGGGATGTAAAGAAGTAGGAATGCTTGGATAGCTCTCACTCAAAAGAAGAATCTTTGCAAAACATAGAGTTTAAAATGGTATTTATCCAAAAAATCATCTCTAAAGAGCATCAATAATTAGAAGTAACGCACAAGTAGCTCATCAAATATGGGGTCAATAAGTTATGTAGAGATGAAAGAATGTGAAATAACAATGGCATCGTTACTTCCCAACTTTTTTTTTTATTTTCTTTTTAAGTTTTGTGGTCAATAGATGCGTGTTTATTGGACCACATCTAATGTTTTTAGGCCTATCCGATCCGATCCAATTAATTTCACTCATTAAATCGATCCAACATTCATTGGATGTTAGACTGGATCGGTTCTATCCATTAGATATATTTCATATATATTTATTAGTTTAATTTGAGTTTATCTATTATTTCAAACCTAATATTTTGTTGGATCAGATCGACCCATCTAATTTTTTTAGGTCTAGTATGTATAGAATTGCACTGGATCCATCCAATCCAATAAAAAAAGAGTAACATTTTAATGTGAATTTTCATATATATACATAGATTTTACGTATATAAAATCTAATTACTCATCTAAACTAAAAGAAAATACTAATTAGTTCGATTGGATCTATTGGATTTTTAGACACCCTATCCACTATCCAATCAGATCCAATTGAATATTTAAAAATAACATCCAATTCGATCTGATCACAATTGGATATCTAATGCTTGGCGGTCGACTGTAATTATATCGGTTAATTCTTATTGGATTTGATCGTTTTATGCACACCCCTATTTAAGAACATCTACAATGCTTGGTGCCAATTTTAGTGACTGTCATATGTCATTAAGTTTTGACACCAAATTTAAGTAACATACCATTAAAGTAGAAGTAGTGCTAACAATGCAAGTTTTAGCACTAGTTCTTTTTTTTAAAAAAAAAAGTAATTTTTATGAAGAAGTGCAATGTGATTGAACATTGTTATAGGGTACTAATGTTCCTAACATTTTATACGTGTTATAATTAGTTAGTGATTTTTTATAATATTTATTAAAGTTAAGTAGGACTCAATATTGCACCAATAATAATATTAAACTTTATATGGATACCTTTTAACAATTCTCTTAAATAATAGAGTGTGAAATTATAATACCAATATAATGCTAGTATTGGAGTAAACTTAGAAGTAATGTATCAAAATGATGTGGATAATAAAAAAATAAAATTATATTTTGGGATTGTTGGCACTATTTTTAGTATGGAGATATGGGACACCATTGTGCTTAATATTTTTATAACATTACGTCTTATAATTAGGAGAATTGTTAAAAGACACTATTGATGTCTAACACCCTCCTCGATGTCATACTACTATTAGTATAATTAAGTATCAAGTCGTATATAATTTAAGAAAATAACTTATTAGTTTTAGAAAGTGTTATTCTCATTAATTATTATTAAATTAAAATAAGTGAGACTGATATAGAATTGGAACAAACTCTACCAATTGCCACACAAGCTTATGACTTCATTCCATTGGTGATTGGTCCAGTTGGCGGAGTGAAAGTAGTTCGACATAGACAAAGAAAACCATAATATATTAGGAAATAACGGTCACAACTACCGGTCCATGGAGTTGAACATCAAACACGAAGACTCATTGTTGAGACGAGAGACGCCTTCACTACAAACTCACCTCACTCTCCATTACTCCAATCCATGCACCTTCTTCTTCCTCATCCTCCTCCTCAAGGTGAGTCACCTCACATTCCTCACTCTCACCACTTAACTAGGGTTAGGGTTTTTACTTTTTCATTTTGATTCAATCACTTTCCAATCCCACATTCATTTTTCATCTTCCTCTACTAGAATGTTGGAACCCGAGCGTGGTTCGAGTTCCGAAGCTGGGATTTTATCTTCCGGCTTCTCACATGTTCGTCAGGAGGAGGTTGACGGTGGCCATTTTCCGCCACGAAATCCTTTCAGGCATTCGGAGCTAGAGGAGGAACGACGAGAGCTAGAGGAACAACGAATTGCTACTTCTTATAGAAGAGACTTTACGGTATTGGGTGACAATGAGAATGTTCGGGAGGATACCTGGTCTTGTGTCATCGTCCTCCTTACCTTTTGGTTCTTCAGTTTGTACTCAATTTCCAATAACTCTGCTTTGTTTGATTTGCATGTTTTAATGGCTAATATATAATGGTTTTATGGTTATGTTTTTTATTTTGTTACAGTATCGATGACTATAATTCTGGGCGTATATGGGTCTGTAAATGTTCAGCTTGGTCCAAATTGTTCACTTCTTTTGCAACCTAACTGTATATTTGTGCAGTCTATGAAGGTTGGTTGTTATTTATGAAAGCCCCTTTTTCCATGTCTGGTAGTTATTTGTAATCTCGGTTCATTTGATTTGCTTCATTTCAGCTGGAAGAGTTAAATGGATCAAAGCCTGGCCCCATGGTCTATGGTTTTCATAAACCTCCGCCTCTTGATGTTGTTAAAATTTGGTCAGAAACTTATAAATTGTCTATCTCGATGGATTCTTACAAGGCATGTTTCTCTTTTGGAAATGTCCCTTTTTTCCCTTTCTTTATTTAGTAACTTTTTTTAGCTTGTAAATGTTGTTGTGACTTAGAAGTAATTGTTGCAGGATTTGATGTACAACTTAAATGTTGGGTCTCAAATAAATATATCATATACCGTGAACTCTCCGAGTTCATCTATTATCCTTATAATTGCCGAAGGTATGCTCAAAAAGTTTCCAATGTGGGCTCTGTTCATGCTTCATCTTACATGAATATGCTTTATTTGTACTGGTGGTGATGATGGAGTTTCTTCCTTGAAATGCTAGTTTTGAGTTGATAAAAGTCATTTTTAAGCATTCTATATGAAGAAACATCCTTTAAAAATACTTTTTTCCTGGGTAGTTTCTCTGAACTTTTAAGACCCTTCTTTATTTGTTTTCTTCTTCTTCTTCTTCTTATTCTTCTCCTCCTTGTACTATTGAGTGCGTAATAACTGATTGCAGTTTTTTATGTTGTCTCAATAGTGTTGTGAACTGGCATCTTGCAGGGAATGAAGGTCTGACTCGATGGCTTGAGAACCCAACACATGTCAATTCTACTTTATCATGGAATATTATTCATGGTGAGATTCCAATCCAAATTTTAGTATTTTATACAACAATTATGACAGTTACGTATATATTGTATGACCAATTATTTTCTCACAGGAAGTGGTATGATTAGCCAAGGTATCTCAAAGTCTTCTAGTTATTATGTTGCAGCGGGTAACTTGAATTCAGAGGATGTGGAGGTAATTCTTTGAACATGTAAATATTTCACAGTTGTTTCTCTTGTTTTATTGGTCTCTTGCTGAGCCATAAAATGTGTGGAGACAAGAAGCTTTAGCATATTGCTAAGTAAGAATCTAACCTACAAGGCCTGGCCATTTGATCTACTTGTCATGGGTTCTTGCTTGATATTTTTATAGACTCAAAATTAACTTGTGTAATAGTCTGTTTTAATTATTTGATTTATAAGTATAACTCGTGGTCAATGAATTAAAAGTTGGTTGCTTAGAGGTGCTAAGTATTTTGACAATGACGAGTTTTAAATGCTCCTAGCTTCATCAGCATGATCGCTCTAAGTTGTAAGACCCTGTGAAATTATTTACAGCTTATAACTGTTATCATGATGAATGCCACAAAAATGGAAAGGAAAATTATTACATCTATCTCTGATGTTTAGGTTGTATAAATATATATTTATATATATATATTTTTATTTTGGGAGGTGCATCTGAATGTTCGATAATTCTGCTTGAATTTTTATCACAGTGAAGTTTTTTTCCTTTCTAAATCAGAATGGGTATCTATAAAAAATTGGTCTGAAATAAATAAAACAAAGATCAGTCATCTTATGTTCTCACAAATCCGTTCATCTGTATCTGTTTATTTAATTGTCTGATAGTCAGACTCTACCAGTTTTGTTTAGTTAAACATAAGAACTTAGCAACAACATTGCAACTGTACTTTGCAATTATATCAACATGTTCTTTTTTCATGGGAGGTGGAATGATAATTGCCAAAGCTCATTTGACATCTGCATGTCCATTAATTTGTAGTGAGGGGTAGTAAATGAGCTAAATATATACAAAGGATAAGAACTAAGAAGAATGAAGAGAGGATATTGAGTGATATGCTGTAAAGCTTTGCTCTAGGGAGAAGAATTGAGGTCTATTGAATACCTCTAGGGAAATTTGAGGTCTCTCGATTGTTCTATTGTGTACTTATCTCTTTAATCAATCAATGATCATATTTGCCTATGTTCCATTTCCTTCAACCTTCAATTTATCTCTGTTTTTGCCTATTGACTAGAGGATCCCTACTTGGGGTCTATCAATTGGTATCAGTGTATTTCCAAATTGATTTAAGGGCAGTTATAATGAGTACTAATCACAGCACATCATATCTTATTGACTCTTAACTTTACTATTTTAATATGTAAGGATTTATTTAACCTATATTTCTTTATTCCATATATATTCATTACATCTGAACTTAACAGGTGAAACTAAAAATAAGAATAAGGGCTTCCCAATATGATACAAGTGAAGCCTATTACAAATGCAATATCAGTGAAGGGCCCTGTAGCATGCAAATTCTATTCCCTGAGGGAAATGCAGCTGTCTTAACCAATCTTGGTCCTGATCAGGTAAGAATTGATTTTAATTGACAGTTAGTCACACTTTTTCTTTGTATGCTGTTTATAAGTGCTATAAATTGAGTAAACTGAAGAAAAGAAATTAGGACAACAAATTTAGACAATACATGTCTAATTTAAGACATCTTGTTTGACAGTAACACTTTCTGGAAAGCTAAAGGCACTAAGTATGTTTATTATTGTCTTTTAAAACGTGGTAAAGTAACTTTCTGTTCTCACATACCCGGTACTAAATAATTTTCTACTTTTGGCTGCTCCAGGTTGCAGCTGGCCCTAAGTTGTATGTCAAACTCACCTATGGGCCGAGATGGGCCACATATATTGTTGGTATAGGTATCCCCCATCCACAATCCACAGGTTATTCTTTTCTTCTTTTTCCCCCTTATTAAATTGTATCATAACCCTCACGTGCCTTGTAGGTTCGATGACCATGCTCATGTTATTCCTCTTCAACTTCCTGGATAAGTGCCACTCCACTCGTGATGGAACTGGAGGCCATAATGAAGTGATACAACCTGAGAGACACCCATTGCTTTCTAACAAAGATGATGATCTTTCAAGTTGGGGTTCATCTTATGAATCTGTATCCCAGGATGAGGAAGATCTGGCAATTGGTTCCATAGAGGGGAAATCTATTGAAGATGGGGAAAATAGTAATAACACTCGACGCCTTTGTGCAATATGCTTTGATGCTCCTAGGGACTGCTTTTTCCTTCCGTGCGGGCACTGTGTGGCTTGTTTTGAATGTGGAACCAGGTATACTCTCTAAATTATAATTCATCTGATGTGAAAATTGGTCTCTTCGTTTGACTAGTTAATTTTGATAGAATAATTCTAGAGTAGAAATATTCTATCGGCTATTTTCCAAAATAAACACCAGTAATAAATTCCTCAAGTGATCTTTATTCTGAAAAACAGTAACAATGTTAAAATATCGAGCTTTCGAGAGGCTCATCTTTCCGAATTCCTAATCTTAAAAAGATTGGTCTCTCCACAAAGAATCTACTCTTATCTAATTCTAAGCTATTTTAAATGAGGTTGCTCCCTCTCTATTGGTCTTAAAAAGACTTAGGCCACCTAAGATTACAATTGGACCAATAGAATTAAAACACTAAGACAACTCTATGTTCATAAGAGACTAAGTATTTTATTTAATTATTTTGTGATACACAAAATAAGTCTTAGGCTTATCAATAGAATAATCTTAGAGTAAACAAAGTGTATTGGGGTTTATCAAATTCTTAATAATTTCCGCTGTCTGAATTTGAGAAGAAAAGCTGGTTGGATCAACCACTAGTCAATGTACAGTGTTTGTAGCAAGAGGAACCATGCTATGAGATACACAGTTTTATTGTAGAAATTTTCTTTGCTAATAATTTAAAATTATGGAATAAGGATAGCCTACAACATTGAGGGTTTTGTTTTGGTTTCTGTCAACTTTGTTAACAATTTTCACATGGCACCGACTCCTCTCATTGCTGGACCTATTAATGAATTCAGAATAGTACACTGACTTCAGCAAAATGAAAGATAGGGAAGTGAATGGGAGTTCAGTATCATTCTATTCTGCTCTCGTAAATTAGTAATTATTATAGTTATATATTTTAAAAAATTATTGTTCTGTTTACTTTCCTTGATTGGATAAATCATAATCGATTGATTTTCGTTTGCAGGATATCAGAGGCAGAAGGCACATGCCCAATATGTCGCCGGAAGATGAAGAAGGTGAGGAAGATTTTTACTGTCTAAAGCATTACACCGACACCGCTATCTTTGAAGGTGACGTGCTTACATGTCTAGTACTACTTACCTTCTTTCCTGACAAATTATGACATCATTGGAAGAAATTTTAGCTGAGTTTTGAAGTATAGAACTAGAAAGTGCATTGAGTATTGCCTTTTTGTTTCTTCAAAAAAGGCTTTCCATGTTTTCCCATTCTTTCTCTTGGTATAGATAGAATCATCAAAATTGACTCATATAAAATTGTCTATAATTTCTCCCACTTTGGACTTGAGTGGGTCTTCTAAATGAAAAGGCCTGGCCTAGAGAAGTAGTTTTTGTTTTGATATTCAGACATACTTGAATCTGTGGTTAAGATTTGGTTTATTCACTTTCCAAGTTGAAACTTTAGATCACTTACCAAAAAGCTTCTGCATTCACCAACACACCTAAATTGTTTGGTATTATGACCACCAACTTTCTCATGATAGCTATACCATCATCAACAGTAATTTGTGGACACTTTTAAATGTATTTTTTTTACTCTAAAATGAAACAAACTTTGGAGATCTTTTTTTGGATAGAATTATAGAGATCTTAGATTGTATCTGCAATGCATTTTTCAAACTAAACAAAAATGTCGCGCATTCCCTTTCATGGAGGTTTATTAAGAGTGGACAAAATGGAGATTAATATTTATTAGTCCCATGCATTTGGGTTGATATACACTCAAATTACACTTTATAGATAATTTTAAATAGTAATCGCATCACTTTAAATTTTATACTTAAAATTAAGTGTTGGAGTTTATTATTAGAATTTATGGCATGTTTACTAATAAGTAATGAGAATTAATGGTAAGGTAATTATTCACTTACATTTGTTTACTTACATTATTAAAATTAGGAAATGGAGAACTTGATTAAATAAGGGAGAAAAGAAAAGGAGAACTTCTCCCACCAATTTTATAAAGAATGCCATTAAGGGTAATGGATTTTAATTATTTTTATTTTATTTTTTAATATTAAATATATAATGACAATTTTGTTCTTTAAAATATATCTTATAAAATAACTACCATATAATATAGTTTAACTCAAAAGGGCAATTTAGTCAATTTAAGCATTCCGATTACGTTTCCTAATAAAGTAAACAAGATAAATCACAACTATTCCATTTCCAAAAATTTTTAGTAAACAACATATTACAAATATTGATTCCGATTATTTTCATTTATTCCGTTACATTTCTCCATTAATTTATTCCGATTCTGATTACTGTATAGTAAACGTGCCATGATGTGATTACTAATTAGTGTAATTTGAGTGTATAAAACTAATTCTAGCAACATTCCAATAAGGCTTTTAGGATTTTTAATTCTGAACTATGATTTATGTATTATTGTGTTCTTAATTTTTCAGTACGTTAAAAATAGTTCTTGAAGTATTCACAGTATTTTAAATAAATTAGTTATTCTGTCAAATTTTGTCATGACAAATAGAATAATAATATGGTTGTTTAGCCAGTTGTTGTCACGTTAATGTTACATGTATAATTTAAATTTATAGAATTAAAAATGTATTTTTTTTAAAGATCGTTAAACTAAAAATTAATTAATGATTAAAAAAGGAGAATTATTTCATATACTGATTTTTTGACTTTTTTTTTTAAAAAAAATTTACGGTTTGGTTTCTAAAGTGGTTGCAGTGCTAGTTGCAATAGGAGTTTCTATACGATTTTTTATTGCAATTTAAGTTGCAGCGCTAGTTGCAATAGGGGTTTTTATGTAAAATTTCGTAAAAATGTTAAAAAAAAAAAAAAAAAAAAAAAACTGTTTTGAAGTGTAAATAAAAAAGTCTCTTAAAAAAATTATGTAAAAGTAATTAAAAAAATATTATTTTTTTAAATTTATTATACATGTAGCGTTGAAATGGCAATAAAGTGACAATTAATTAAGCCGTTATTATTTTGTTTGCTGTATGTAATAAAATTTAATAAAATAATTAATTTTTAATACTGTAGATAGTTTTGAGACTATTTTTAATGGGATGAAAAATTCAAACACAATAATGCATTATGCATATCATAGTTTGACAGTCAAAAGTCATATAAAGCCTTCTAATAATAAACACTTTACACCAATTTTTAAAATTACTTTCTCAATAATATTATTATGTGTCCTTCAATTTTCTTTTTTTTGAAATCATTATCTATCCTTCAAATTGATGTACACTAATTTAATTAGTTTGAACTGGCTTAAAGTCATGAAATAATCTACCAAGTCATCCTAATTCTTTAGTGTAAGATGTTCCTACCATCTAACATTGTAACATATAAACATACTAAATATAAGAAACTTGCAAATACATAATTTCTTGAAAGCATTTCCTTACGGAGATGATTAAACAATTAACATTTTTTAAACTTACAAAAAATATCGATCTTGGAACATCTGAGGTGGAGATCGAAATCATTGTGTTAGTGATTAAGTAACAACTCTTAAAAGGATGAGCAACTGAAGAAAGATGTAAGATACACCTCCAATGGTAGCATATTCTAACTTTTCAGAGCCTTCAATGGCTACAAAATCTCCAACTTTACTTCGATTGAATCCTCCTTCTAACCATCCCAACTTTTTGTACCCTCCTTCGTATAATTTTGTTGTTGCCATCAATGACCTGTTACGTATCAATTTATAATGTGTTTAGTCTATATTATTTTAATATTAAATAATTCTAGTTAATTATATATGTAATCAGTAACAGAGTCATGAATTAATTTTTATTTATTGGGTACTAATAATAATGTTTTTAACATTTTAAATGCAAATTTTTCTAAGGGATTTTATTCTAATTTTATTTTAAACTATAATACATTTTTGCTAAAAAAGAATTGTATCGTATAATCATTAGTTATCTATTATTAATAATTCAAAAGAGTATTACCATTTGCTAGCGATACTTTCTAAAAATTATTATATTAAACTATATAAGTACCCGACACAATCAACAACTCAATGTACCCAAAAAGAACCCACTTCTTATTAGGAACAAGAAAATCAGAAACAAGAGGCAACAAGAAGAAAATCAAAATAAAACAATTAATTACCTCAGTCCTTCACCACAAGCAACAAGAAGCTTAGTAGTCTTATCAGGAACATTTTCCTCCACTTTCTCGAGAAAATCAGGATTCAAAGTCGTGAAATATTGTCCAGTCCACAACCCAATGTACCCAAAATGAACCCACTTCTTAATCAGAGTGAGAACACCATTGTCCTTGTCCTCAACGAACAGAGGCACGTGAACCGATCCAGTCACGCGCGCCTTCTCTCTCTCCCACACCGGTCGGATGTCTAATAGCACGAACCCCTCGTCGCCGATGACGGCGCCGGCTTCGCTTGGGCGTACGGTCCGTACAGTCCCTGATCGTATGAGCTCTCTGGCATTGGTCTTGGACGCAAGGGCGTGGACTCGGACCGTTCGGGTGACCCGTTTGGTGTGGGAAAGAGCGGGTTTCGGATGCTGTGACGACGTCGTTTTGGGGGTCAAAGTGGAAGCGTTGCACAGTTGGTTTGTTAACTGACCTGACATGTTTCTCTCTCTTTCTCTTTTCTCTTCAATGGTTTGGTGTTTCTTATCCTGAATTGATTTTGTATTTTTCCCACTTGCATTTACTACTTATATAAGTGAGATGAGGTTTTTGTATACGACATGTCGTTTATGAAAAAGTGGTTTTTTTAGCTAAAAGAGTAATGCTAGTAGTATACTAGGTAGAGTATTTTTGTAATTTGTTATTGTGGAATGTAATATAGTTAGCAGTAATTTGCGGCATAAATACTTAAGTTTAACTTTCAGTTGCAAATAAATATCTAAGTTTAATTTTTTGCGGTAATAATACATAAGTTATATTTCTAAAACTCTGTAGGTACCTAACCGTTAAATATTAAGCCATTAAATCCACGTGTCATTTTCTTATTGGAATATTTGAACTAATTTTTTTTAAATAATGAAAATTTAATGACTTGGACCAATCAGGGATCGCTACATGGCAACTTACTTAACCAGGTACCTACAGGAGTTCTAAAATTATAACTTAGGTATTATTACCGCCAAAAATTAAGCTTAGGTATTTATTTGCAACTGAAAATTAAACTTAGGTATTTATGCTGCAAAGTACTCTATAGTAATTAATTATGTAGCTCATTGTTTGTAAGAGTCTTATGACCTCTTTTAATTTTGTTGTTTATAATTTGGCTAAATGGGCTTTTAGTTAAAATGTAATTGGCAGGATGGTTTCTTCATTATCCGATAATATTGTTTGTAATAGTTATGAGGTCTAATTTGCTTACATATGTAGGGGTGACAATTCGTGTTCGAGGGTCGTGTCGAAACTCATGTATTATAAGTATATGCCTGATTTGAACACGAACCCGCCTAATAATCGTGTCAAAAATAAAATCCAAACACGACTCATTTATAAATGGATTGACATGTCACGACCTGTTTAAAAATAAATTTTATTTAAACATGTCAATCCATTAATATATTAATGACATGTTGAACACATTTATGATATGTTAAAGTACTAAAATAACTCTAAATAAGTCATTAATATGTTATTTTGTGTAAGTCGTGTCAACTCAAACGTGACCCGTTTATTAAATAGGTTAGACGAGTCAGCCCCATGACCCGAACTTATTTAAGGCAAACCCAATTCCACTAACTTTCGTGTAGGTTTCAAGTCATGTTATCTTATTAAACTTATTTTGCTGGTCCTACTTACATATATACTTACTCTTTTTTTTAAAAAAAAATATTATTATTAAATTAAAATAATTTATATAAAATCTTTATATCTTATCTTACTATTATTATTATAAAAGTGTGGTAGCTACTAATTTTTTTTGAGTGAAGAAACTCATATAGGGCGTGTATTTCGCGCTCTCCCTCTTCCATGGCGAAGAAGAAGCGTGTGATATGAAAGCCCATCTAAATTATCAAAGTTAAGCCGTCTGGGTCTAAGTCTTTTCCATCGTCTCTCTCGAAGTGAAGCTTGTCGAGATAGAGGAGCTGTTAGATGAGGAACTCCCTTTGATCCAGGAAAACCTAGAAGATACAAGTTGTTATGAGGAATTCCATGATACCCACGAAAACTTGGTTGTAGAGCTGGTTGCACCGTCAATCTCAACGCTGCAACAAGTTAGATTTAAGAAATGGGCTAATAATTATGAGAAAGCTAGTTTTTAATATTATGTGGTGGATGCATGGATTAAATTCAAGGCTAACCAGGTTAGGACCCCTCCATTAAATTTGAATTTACTGAACCGATTGAATATGGGGATTAACTCATTGCAAAGATTCATGAGGATGAAATTGAGATTAAAGCTTCTTTATGGAAGAATTCAGTTATATGTGTGGTCTTGGGAGCTAATCCTCCATTTCAAGTTTTCAAAGGATTTATTAAACGAATTTAGGGCAATCTTGGAGTTGAGAGCATTGTTCGAATGCATTATGGGTTTACGCTGGTGAGTTTTTGAGATGAAGCTACTAGATATTTAGTTTTGGAAACTGGAGTGATTCACTTTGATAGAAGCCATTGGTGCTTCGACCTTGGTCCTTTGATCTCGATTCAGTCAAAATGGTGCAATCAGTTCTTGTATGGATTTGTTTAAATGGGTTAGGCTTGAAATATTGGGGTATTGTTAGGCTAGTTTTAGCCTACTTTTTGAGTGTTTTAATCTCTGTTTTCTTCTTGTGAATACATATTTTTGGAACAAAATTATGCTTGTTTTTTTTATTTTAGATTTAAATGGTAAAATTCATAATATGAATCGAAATGAGAAGTAACATGTTAAATGAGATAAATATGATCAATTTATCATGAAATTTGGCGTTCTAAGTTATAATGAGTGAAAAATTCTAAGTTTTGGATGCTCAACACGTTTCGTTTGTATTTGAAAATCAAGTCTGAAACTTCAAGCCAATTTTTGACTATGATGTGTTCACTTTCAGAAAAAATGTTGTCAATTAAAGTTTTATATCTCTCTTTCATCTTTCTAAAATATCTTGCATCATCAAATTTTGAGCAATATTGAGAGAGTTATGGCTAAAATACTATCAGTCATTGTTCATGAATTTCAAGATAAAAAAATACTGTAAGCTATTGGAATTAGCGTCGCGGTGCCCCACTACAGAGGAGATTGAGTTTTTCCGTTGGTTCTAAGAGCCGTGGCGCCACATGCACAGTGAATTGCGAAATTTTTAGCTTTTTAAGGGCGGTTTGAGAATTTCAGCAAAAATAGACTTAGGGCTTCATTTTTAAAAGAGAAAATTGCAAATTTCAGATGGAGGAGACTTCTTAGAACTCAGAAAAATATGAAAAAGGAGATTGGAGATCAAGCTTTGGAGCAATCGTGGCAGCCGCAAATCTAGTTTCTTCTCTTCTCTTTCTGGTTTTATTATGTTTTCTATGGATTTGATAATGAACATGTTAAAGTTGATGGAGATTGTTAGCTAAACTCCAATTTAGAAATTTTAATGGAGATTGTTTGATACTTCCTCTGGATTAATGCTATTTTGATTTGTTTCTTCTATTGATGTATGATTTATTTATATTTGTGCTTATTACATTTGTTTGACTGGCCATCTTATGCACGATCCATGATCACAAAATAAAATTTGAAAAGTAAGTATTGTGAATGCTCTAATTGAATAAACACAGGTTTCGATACAAAATGATAGTATTTGTGTAGTTTTTGGGTTATTGCTTAATGCGGATTGCTTGTTTAATTATCTCAGACATGTAGTAATTATCCTTACAATTTAGTACCTTAATATCTGAAAAGAATTTTGGTAAATTTATAATCCGCTATCATACTAGATAGAAGAAGAACATTGTTTTGCATTATTGAAATAGGAAGTGGATGCAATTAAAGTTAATTTTCCTATATTTTATTTATTGATTAAATCTTGTTTATTGTTTTGTTATTTAATTTTTGCTTTGATTATTTAGTTTCAAAATCTATTTATTTGATTGCCAAATAGAACCAAGAATTCAATTGATTGGTACTTAGCTACATTCCTCATGAGAACGATCTCACTTACTTGAGTATTAATTATTACAATGATACATATACTTGTGTGTTGAATTTATCATAACAAGTTTTTGGCGCTGTTGTCGGAGACTATTTTAGTTAACATCGAGATAGTTGAATTCTATTCTAATTTGGTTCCTTTTAGCTTATTTTACTAATGTTTTATTGAATGTATTTGACTTGCAAGGTAAATCAAAAATGCTACATCAAAATTTCCTTGTGAGTTTTGCCCAACAACACAGTGAGCCATTCTATTCTGTTTAGGGAGATTTATTGAGCTGGTAGAGAGATATTATCATAATTTCTCAAGTGTGTGTCTTATTCTGTTCTTTTGGAGCACCTAGGCACTCGGTGCCTGTGCCACGTGGTGATGATACTAGTGCCCAGGTTGATATATTGTCAACATGTGGCGCTTCTAACCACAATATTGAAGAAGTATCTTGAGCATTTTATTCTTCTCCATCCAAAAAAAGGAATTAAGTGCTTTCGGAATAGAAATAGATCAACCTGGAGGCTAAAATTGGGACCTAGCACTCAGGTTGACCTCGTGCTAGGTCCCAGCGTCCAAGTTGACATATTGTCAACCTGAGAAATTTCTAACAACAGTTCACATAAAGTCTTTGAGGCATATTCTCCATTTTCTTTAACAATTGAGATTTGAGTGCTTTCGGAAAACAAACGGAGCCATATGGGTGCCAGAATTGGAACCCAACGCCCAAGTTAACAATAAACATATTGTCAACTTGGGCTATTTCCAAACAGTTTTCCCAAGAACTCTTACTAGCATATTCTTTATTTTCACCAATAATTAAGTTACAAGTGTTTTCCAAAATCAAACAGAATCATTTGTTGATAAAAAGTTGGGCCTAGCACCCAGGTTGACATTGACACTTGGCCCAACGCTTAGGTTGACATTTGTCAACCTGGGCTATTTTCAATCAATTTCCCATGCATATTTTTTGTTTTAAAAAATAATAAAGATACAAGTGATCTTGGGGAGCAAACTAGATCATCTGAGGGTCAAAACAGGAACCCAACACCCATGTTGACTTGGGCACTGGCCCTACGCCTAGGTTGTCCTGAAACCTAGTTTGCAGGTTTATGCTCCCCAAACACAAATTATGCTAGGTATTCTTCTTATTTTGGTAAAAAGCAGGGTTATAGACCTCGTTCACAATCTTGAATGCCATAGAAGTATCAAAACGAGTCCCGAGAACTCAGGAAGCACCCCAAAGAGCACCCAGCGCCCAGGTTGATGTATGGCCTGGTGCGCTGGGTTCTGCTTATATGATTTCGATTCCGTCTTGAACATCTGATTATTTTTTGTAGTAAATGAGAGCTACGACTTGTGACAAGTCAAATTCACACTTTGATATTTCACTCTTTCAACAAGGTGGAATATCGACAAATCATGAAGTTTTGAGTCTACCCGATTTCACAAAAAAGCAGCATCTCTGAGAACTGGTGAACGACTTCCTCAAAACTAAGAAATTAACAAAGTGATGTCAACATATCACTTAGGCATCAAAAAATATAAGTTTGAGACGTTTTTTCACCAACTCGGCGTCCAGAATGTCAACCTGAGTGCTGGGTGTCAACCAGGGCGTTGGTTCCTGAACAACCTTCATTAAAATGGTCATAACTCCCTCAATATTGATCTGATTGACGCTATTCAACTTGCGTTTTAAAGCTATTTCAATCATGTGTTACAGCTATATCACATTTTTGAAGATTTCAACTCCAAAATTTGTCCCCAAGACAAGTGCAATTTTTTCCGCAAATCACCCGAAAATGATCCAACAGACGAGATTCAAACTCTGAAAAAATTGACGATTTTCATCAAGAGCTAATTTTAGCCATTATATCATCATCAATTGCGTAGATCATCCTAAAGTGATTTTTTTTGGTATTTTTTGTATTATTTTATTATCATTTTAATATTTTTAATAGGACCTCCTTTCATATTAAATGAGAGCTCCACTAGTTTATTTTTCACATTCAGAAAAGAATCGATAAGGTTAGAGCATCTCTCTTTAATTTCTCTATCTAAAAATTAGAGCTCTTTCGTTAGTCAATTTTCTTGTGATTCTCGTGAGCAATAAAAACTCGAAATAGATGTAGCTCCATTACCGTCACGACATGAGGAGTGAAGTACTATCAATCTCTTGTGTCTCTTTATTTATTTACTTAACTACTATTTCCTCTTGTCAATCTAGCAATCAAATGTTGACCAAATTTCTGTGTCAACACGTGTGATTTATAAATTCTTCATGAAACACGTTAGAGGTAGAGAAAAACAAATATGATGAACATACCAAATTGATCAATCAATCAAGATGAAAATATCTTGCCCCTGAACTTTAACATGTACCAATTTATGTCCCAGAATTTTTATGTCCTTTAAAAATCTTCCCGAACTATTGAGATTGTTGAATTTAAATTTTTTGTCCAATTTTACTTACAAAAGTATGACGTGGATGAAAGTTCAGAGGATACGATTTGGTACATGTCAAAGTTCAAGTATACGATTTAGTAGATTTCAAAGTTCGGGACACGGTTTAATACATGAACAATGTTCACATTAGTAAAATTGAATGAAATTGGACAAAAGTCTTTAAATCCAACAATTTTAATAATTCAGGTGACATAATTTGATACATGTAAAATTAAGGGAGCAAAAATCCTAATTAATTTTATTCTTAACCAGTAGATCTTTAAGAAAAAAATTCATATGAAAAGACTTGTTCCAAATTCCTATGGAAAAGATCGATTGAGGGCAATAGCCTAAGAAGCAAATTGAGAATTATATTATCAAGTCACTCAAGCTACATAAACAAGAATTAGTACCTCAGTTCTCAAGTTTGCCAGCAACGAATATCAAATTTGTGAAGCTCCAACAGTCACTCTGTTTTCTACAGATTATCCTTCTCATCATCACTACTCCTCAACAAGGTTGATAAATTTGTTTTATGATGCAAAACCAATTGCTTGCAATGACAATCTAGGACAAAGACTTATCAAAGAGAAGCCGGAACTTCACTCGCCTTTTCACACTGCCCATTCGATCATACCCAATGCCAATTTTGCTATGCATCAATTTAATGGCTAAGTCCACATTTCCTGTCTTTCTCAATGCATTGATCAAACAAGTACGAATTTTGCCCGGTATTTCTCTACCCCTATCGACAATGCCATCAGCCAATTTGCAAGCCTCCTTGACACGACCAGCTTTGCACAATGCGTTGATCATATCTTCAAAAGCACTTTCTGGAATTATGCCCATTGGTGCTAACTCATCCAAAATCTTACAAGCCCTGGCAACCTTTCCTGACAAACATAGCCCAATAGAAAGAGTCCTGAATGATGCTGCAGTTGGTGTAATACCCTTGTCAATCATCATGTTCCATAATTTCAAAGCCTCTTCATTTTTGTGCTTCTTAAAAAGTCCATCAATGAGTATAGTGTATGTATAAACTGTCTGATCACAACCCTCATCTTCCATTCTCTCAAAGAGGATTAATGCATCATCAGTGTTCCCAGACTTGGCTAAGGCATCAATAAGGGCATTGTAGCAATATGAATCCCTTGAGCATCCCTTATCAACCATCTCTTCAAAAAGCCTTTCAGCTTCATCTACTCTCCCTGCCTTTCCAAGACCATCAATCAGACTAGAATAAAACATCGAATTTACCGCCATTCCCTGATCTTTACAAAACTCAAAATACTCCATAGCTTCCTCTAGTCTCCCATTCTTACATAATCCACTGATGACAACCCCATAAGTAACCTCATCTGGTTCAAAACCATCACTTTCCATTCTCTTAAAGAGATTTATTGCCTCTCTCATGCTCCCACTTTTTGCATAAGAATCAATCAGAGCTGTATAGATAGCTACATTTGCTCTACAACCCTTCTGAACCATATTATTGAAAACAACATACCCTTCCATACATTTCCCAAGTTTACATAACCCACTAATCACTAGACTATAAGCATGGGGTGGAATTTCTACTCCCTTCTCTTCCATTTCCTGGTAAAGACTCAAACAAGAATCAAAATCTTCTTTTGAGTAACAAACTTGGATCAAACTCATGTAAGTAATCTTATCAGGCTGTAAATTCTTTTCCTCCATAGCTCGAAACTTCTCCAAAGCTTTCTGAGTATTCCCAGCTCTACAATACCCTTTAATGATAGTATTATAAGTCACAATATCTGGTGTAACTTTCCCATTTTCCATAACCTCAAAAACCCTTTCAGCTGATTCAATGAACATGGAATTCACTAAACCATTCATTAGAAAATTGTAAGTATACAAACTTGGTTCAATCCCATTCTCCTTCATTTGACGCCAAACCCACAACAACTCCTCAACCATACCAAGATTACCAAAACTCTTAATAAAGGAATTTGCTGCAGAAATAGTCATTAGAAAGTTCATTCCTTTGAGCTCAGCAAAAACACTCCGAGTTGCATCAAAATCATTACATGATGATAAAAGATCAATCAAACAAACATAACATTCAAGTTTATGAGAGTACTTCTTTTGTTTATTAGACCAATTAAAGAAACGCAAGGCAATATCAGGCTTCTGACGAAGCTCGGGTGATCTTAGAACATAGGCGACAAAATTGGGAGACAGTTTAAGCAAGAATGTTTTACAGAAAGAGTTCAAATTGGGTTCCATATTCGAAGACCCATCTAATAAATTAAGAATATGGGCAACCCATGGAGTTGGTTCGAGGTCTCGTGAGCTCGAGACTACTTCAGATACATCATTGAGAGGTTCTACCCATTCGGGAGGGGGAAGAGAGGAGGAGTTGGTGAAAACCCACCTGGAATTCGAGTTGAAATTGGACGTTGGCACCGAATTTGAGGGTCCTGAGGAAGAGCAGCCGCCATTTTTGTACGGAATAGAAGAGGTTGTTGGAAGAGAAGGATGAGTTGCAGTGAAAGAGAGGCGAAATCTGTATAAGGTTCTTCTCATCAGAGCTTTGAGTATTGTGTGATTGTGTTTAAAATTATTATCAGTTGTATATTTGAATAACTTTCATATAGTCATAATTTCATTTGAAAAACTCAAATTTGAAACTTTATAAGACATCTCTAACATTATATATTAAAGAGAAATGCTTTTCTTCAATTAGTACAATTAAGTATTGAGTCACATATAATTTAATATAATAATTTTTAGATGATATCGCTAGCCAATTGCAAGATGACTCGTTTAAAAGGTTGTTGCAAGATGAGTACCATTACAGATTTAATGGGTAAGTGATTTTCTTGATTATTTTTGTTGTTGATTTTTATATATAATTTATAATGTTGTTTTAATGTCTAATCTGTTAGTTGTTGTTGTTTTATGTAGTTTTTTGTGTGGAAATAGTTGTTCTTTAAATTTTTTGTGTTTTTTTTTGGTTTCTAGTTTTTTTTTGTCTAGCCCGATAGTACCCGATAGGAGTTTGATGGTGGCCCGATGGTTAGTTCAGATTCGAGTTTAGGGATGATGTCTATATAGGTCCGATGGTGTGTCTGATATATGCCCGATCGGTTTAGATGGTCCAATCTATGACCGACGGTCGGTCCAATGTCTAATTAGAATGTGGTTTTAGTGGTCAGGTCTAATGGGGTCTTATGTTGTGTTTGATGGGGTCCGATTGTTATTTGTTGTAATTGTTGGGGTTTCTACCTTGAAAAACCTATAAAGACATTTATGATTATTAATAAAGGGTTGAATATTTTGATATATGCATGAATGTTAAATTATTATTATTTATTATTAAATAGTTTATATATAAATATCAAAAATTTCGTTATTCATATATGAGGCTGTGACTTGTAGCTGTACAGCGAACTAAGATCACTTAGCTATGAATAAAACAGTCAACAACATATTAAAGTTATGGAATCTTTAATCAATGGTTGCTAGTACAGTTCACTGATGTCCATTTTTCGGTGTAAGTAATCTCGGTTTGAATTACTAGTATGACATCTAAGTGAAGGTGTTGTATATAATAGAGAGTATATATGACAAGGACCGATATGAATAAAGTTATTTTTATCTAACATGTCGTTTACTACGAAAGACCTAATTCATATCATAACGATGATCAATGGTAGATCAACCTAAATCCTAAGTTTTTCATGAACTCCTATTCATATTATTAATTTCTTTGATTCACTCGTTAAAGTTTCTTAGAGAAGATGATTCTTACAATTTTTATTTTGGGAATGTAATAATATGGATGGCTGGGAACATGATTTATAATTATGGAATCTTGATTTTCTTAACAAATCGAATGTTGGTTCCCTTTAAGTGTTAATTCTAGGACTAGAAAGTTGTGCACAAATTTATATGGGATCTAAATTATACTTTCACTAGTGAATTAATGGTACTAAAGGAGAAAGAAGTAATTAGAAGGGTAAAAACGCTAATTTGACCAAAACTAATTACAAACCAACACATGAAGGGCTAATCACTAGAATTGATATATCAATGGACACTACAATAAAACTCAATAAATATAATTCCTTAATTACTAAAAGTTCAATTCTATATTTATAGTGGAGTAATCATAAAATTAATAAACAAAGATTATTTGGTTAATAAGAAAGAATAAATAATCTAGTTTATTAGAGTTTAGAATCATAGATTCATGGTCCCCAAATCACCACCTTGAAACACTATCAAGGGAAGGGATAAAGAGTTGTATAATATTATTCGAAAAAATCTATTTTGAATTGGCAAAATAGTAATTATTTATTTTTATAATAAATAAATAATTTTTCAAATTTATTAAATTGAGAAAAAGACCAAAGTTGATAAGACAAAATTTGTCAAGATAATATTTATTAAGACAAAAGTTGTGAGGATAACACACCATCTTTGTCTTAAATAAGATAAGGTAGGTGTCTACCATATAGTAGAGTGTCCCTATTGATTCTATTATTTTTTAGGTTAATTAATTCAATTAGATAAATATTTGAATTTGAAAAGTGGTTAAAGATATTTCAAGCTAGCTGAGATATTCTCTCATCTGAAATATCAATAACTGAATTCAGTTATAGATTTTTATTTAGATAATTAATCACGATTTAATTAATTGGGAGTGAACTACTATAAATAGAAATCTAATTTGAGAAATCAGAAGAAATTTTCAAAATTAATAGTGGAGAAAAATGAAAACTATTTTGTTCTCTTGACTATTCTCGCTCATGTGTTGAAAATTCAACAAGAACAAATACAATTTATCCTAGTAGCCCATACTATTCCTTGTGTGTGGTGGATAAATTTAGAAGACTACGGTGTGAGTTTCTAATAAACCATTATCATGGTTGACAAGGGCTCCTGATGCCTTTCTAGCTTTTGAACTGCGAGGCCTTCCTCGAGGATGCCTTACAGGCTAGCCAATTTGAGTAGGAGGTGCGTCTCCCTGTGCTGCTCTTGTTGCATCCACTTTGCGTTCTAATTTTGCATTAATCTGATTAGACTCGAACAATCTTTCACAAAGTTAACAGTTTTCTAATTTTACTAATGGCACATAGCGGTTTGGATCGTAAGCACCACGATTCCATCTTTTTGGAATTTTATCTTCATTAACATCTCGCTCGAGATCCCATTTAGTAGGACCTTTTCCAGTATTTCTGTCTTCATGAGGGTTTGCCACTTGAGACTCCTTCCCAAGATGGTGTGATGCCCCCTTTTTAATACGAGATTATCATTTGGAGTATTTTCCATGATGGGAAGATGATGAAAGTTTTGCTAATGGAGTTTTTTTGAGTTTAATTCTCAAAGGCTCTCAATGAAAGCAACAAACTATTAACGCCATTTTTTGATAACTAATAAGTGAGCTTTAATTAACAATTAAATAATGCAGAAAGATGACTGTAAATAATAGACAAAGAAGTTTTACGTAGTTTTGAAGTTAAATATTCATAGTTCACGAGTCTATCTTATTTTCGAGTTTTTTTTTATTTATACGAAGTACAAGTATCATACAAGTATTAATCGTAAAGATCTTTGTATTCTCCTAACATTCATCCCCCTCCCACAGGAAACTCTTCTCCTATTTATATTGAGGACGACGGTTATTCCTCTTGTTCTTATCTTCATAATCGTTCATGAAACGTGGATAATCTCCGCGTCTCATTTGATTTATTACATGTGGGATGAATCAATTTACTACTGGAAACCGCTAGTTATCCTTATCTGAAACGGTTACTTCACCAAAATGATGTGTAACATCCCGATTGCCCAAGATGTTACACACGATAGTCCGTACAAAATAATTTAAGATAAACACAAAGAAAGACTTCTTTATTGAAAAATAACTAAGCATGATATCTCATTATTTTAAAAATAAAACATTAATTTATTCGTAATCTTTAAATTATAAAGCTTTACAAAAATATCCGTATCATAATCTTAAATGAAATAATTAAAACCAAAACGTCGTGACAATCCCCTAACATGTAATCCATGCCTTGAGCTCACATCTTCACTGTTTGGTTTTTTCTTTACCCGCACACAGAGTACCTGTGAGCTAATACCCAGTAAGAAGAGCTATGTAGGACATAACCCCCCAACTAGATAACATAGCCATAAATATAATAATATCACAACATCAAATCAATTCATACCATACTTGCATGCATATATCAACATATATACTTTGTAAATAAAAATAAAATTACTATTATACTTTGTAATAGTAATTAAAAAAAAATTATTATTCGTCAAATTTATCTTCGCAATTAATGAGAATGCTCATCTGGTTAAACTATCAAAATATTTAAATTTAATTTAAAATAATATTTAAAATTTAACTAATTCTAAATATCAAAATTTGAAAATAATTTTTAATAAAAAAATAAACAATATGAACAAATTTATTATTAATTGCAATTAATTATATTTAGGTTTAACTAGCTACATGGACGCTGACCCTTGGCAACATCTAATAATTTGTTATTTTTTTATTTTAAAAAAAAAATCACCAAATAATTTCTCATAAACCAAGAATTCTCTTATATAGGCACATTTTATATAAAATAGATACTTTTATAATTGATTTTTTATTCATTTATAAAAAATAAAAACAAAATAACATCGAAATGGAAACAACATAATCTCAAAATAAAAATAACTTTTATAAAAACGAAAAAAATCTTAAAAAAAAAATGTAAATAAAAAAAATGAAAAATTCAATATATAAATTCCCCCAAAAATAATATAACAGTAAAAAATATTTTTTTAATATAATTTTTGGCATTATAATTAGAGTAAAAAGAATTTTTGACACTAAATTTAGTATCAAGATTGAAGATGCTTTTAATAAGGGAAACTTACAAAAATACTGTAATTTGGATTAACCTTTACAAAAATACTGTCACACGGAAATCTTTTCAAAAATACTGTGTTTTTATAAAATACCAGTAAAACACAAAGCAGAATAACTCAAAACAACAGTAGAACACTAGTAAAACACTAGTAGAACACCAGTGAAAACTTAACACAGTATACTGCAGTATGAAACTTATAAAAAAAAATACAGTAAAAAAGTAAAAAATACCGCCTGGCAGTATTTTTATAAAAAAATGATAAAAGTTAGTATACCATGTAAATTTCCCTTTAATAAAACTGTTACTTCAACCTAAAAATTAAGAATAGCATATATACCACATAATTATAGAAATTAATCATAATTTGAAGTTTAATTGATGAGAATGAATAAGAATCTATTAGGTCTCATCCTTTATCACAATACCAACAATGGGATGTTATGCACAAGTGGGAAATATATTCATTAGGAATTGTGTGGTTTATATCATATCCCATAGAATTAATTCTTGATTTTTTTAAATTATTCTTTTTAAGATTTGATGGAATAAATATATACGACATATAAGATTTTGCTTTAATTATTTGGACTAGAGATAATTAGTTATACAAATATAATTTATTATATTCCTTCAATTTTTTTTTTTAATGAATGTGTAAAATATTTTCATATAAAAATTATAAAATTGTACACAAATACACTCTTAATTAGATCATACAGTATTATATGGAGAAATGTTTTATCATTCTAAGTTGGGGAATTTAGGTAAAAATAAAGATGTGATAGAAAAAACTAATGTAACAAAATATGTGGTAATTTTATATATATTAGATTAATATTATGTGTAAGTAATGCTCGTATATTTAGTTATGTTCTTAAATTTTTATTTTAGTTATGCATATTTTTAGTTGTATAATTAATTTTTTTTTAATATTGATGTTATTCAATAAACAAGATTATTTTTTATTAAAAAAAGTTTAATGTAAGTGTTATTTATCAGAATAAAATATAATAATATTTAAAATTTATATTAATTATAATTTTAGTTTAATTATCCTAATACTTTTAATTTTATAATACTTTTCATTATTTTTGATATATCATACATTTAAATATATTTTTTTAATAAAAAAATGATAATAGAAATATATATTTTTAAATATGTGCAATGAGTTTAAATTTAAATTGTAGTATTAAAAAAATTATATTATATAAACATATTTAATATATATAAGATAAAAGACATAAACCAACAATAATTTATTTTATTTTGTTGTTAGTTATAAGAAAAAAAATAATATATTTTTTTTAAATATAAATTAAGTAATATAATATTGAAAACTAACTAATCCAAAATAATCGATTTAATCTGTACTTTTGCGAATTAAATTTGAGCTAGTGTGCAGATTAAATTGGTTCCAAAATATAAAATTCGCATTTCATGCGGATCGGATGAAATATGAGCAAATAGTGCGAATTAGATTGAATAAATACCCCTACTAACTTACTAGAGAATTTTTTTATGTGCGGTATATAAAACTAAATAATACAACTATATTGGAAAAAGTTTTCATAAAAATGTAAAAATGCTAATTAGGACTTTGTCCCCTGAACTTTAACATGTACCAAATCATGCTCCTGAACTTTTAAAATCATTAAAAATGCCCCCTGAACTATTAAGATTGTTGGATTTGAGAACTTTTATCTAATTTCATTCAATTTTACTATTTCAGTGATTGTTTATGTACTAAACCATACTCCCCAGACTTTGATATCTACTAAATCATGCCCCTCGAACTTTGATATGTATTAAACTATGCCCCTTGAACTTTTATCCATGTTAGACTTTTTTACAAAAATTAGAAAAAAAAAATCCTTAAATCTAACAACCTCAATAGTTCGGGGGGCATTTTTAACGACCTTAAAAGTTTATGGGGCATAATTTGGTACGTGTCAAAGTTCAGGGGGCAAAAATCCTAATTAGCCATGTAAAAATAAAAAAATAACATAAAAGGTTAATAAAAAATGTCATATATATTTGTAAGACATAATATATTTTTTTTTTTCAAATTTAGTGTATATTTGATAAGAATAGAAATTTGGAGCAATTTTGTTTAATAATATAACTTCGGTGACACTAAAAAAAATATTTTCTTGCAAGTTTCATGTTTCATAAAGCATGACGAGAAATGTGTCAGCATGTTGAATACCAACTCAAGTCTCACATCAAAAGAATAGACAAGAATATTCATCAGCATGAAGTTTTTTAGAAGGTACTCAAAAATAAAATATGTGCGGGCCACACTCAAAATTGACAATATTATACTAATGTGAAAGAAAATGAAACTATAATACAATTTTTAAGGGAGACATTTGAACAAATTAGGAGAAAATATTCTTACAAATGTGAGTCGCCAAACACGCAGATCACAAATATTTGGATGGAAAAAATCCCACCAATGTTTTGTTCAATCTTTTTGCAAATTCGATCAACCTCATTCAAAAAGAATAAATAAAAATTATCATATTACTATTGATTTGTGCTCAAACCTAGAGTGCTTTCCACTCTGCTAGGATGAAGCATATATTATTACTATTGATTATCAATATTTCACTAGAGATCAAGTTCATTTTTTTTTGAGTGTAAATTCTCTTCCCATAAACTCGCAAGTCACAATTTCTTTTCATAACCTATAAATATTTAAATAACACGAAATTGAAAGTTCTTCCTAATTACAAAGTATATATATATGAGAAGAAATTTCAACTTTGTATTATATTTTAGGATGCAAAAATACATAGTGTTCATATTGTAAATAGAGTTAAGAAAGAAATTTGTGATAAGTTTTTCATTTTAAAAGAGAGAAAATTTGTAGAGAGGATTGAAATTGGTTTGAGAAATTGAGGACTCTCAATTAATTGTATATTGTAAAAGTACTTTTCAATATATATATAAATTTTTGTATATTATTAATTTCATAGATACAACCCACTTCTTTCTTTAAAAAGAAAAAAGGAAAAAGGTCGAGGTGCTAGTCCACATTATAATTTATATAATCATGATACAAACTTGAGAAGAATGAGTTATAACACCAACAACAACAACATAAAATTTAGATATAATACCCAATAATACCAATCATAATAATAATTTAAGCTCTAGTAGTGGTTTTCAATTTGTAGCCACACCCCAAAATATAATCAATAAAGGAATCAAACTCATAAGAATCATTGAGATTTATGGAACGATCTTCATCTTTATCAGAGAACTTCATAGCTTGACGAGTTCTCCTAGAGCTCCATTTGGATCCAAGAGTTTTGAACACTTGCTTGGCCTCATCCTTGGAAAGCTCTCCATTGTTGTCTCTATCGTATTGTTTAATAAACTCTATAACTGTCTGTCTTTCCATATGACCTTTCTCAGACCCTTTCTGATTACAAAATGTGGTTCCAATTCCAAATCCCATAATTAATTGGTTATTGAAAAATATAAACACAAAGAAAACTCTTGTATGGATATATATATATAAATTTGTATAATTGGAAGATAATTATAAGACTCTACCATATCTCTTTATATATTATGGAAAAGTTGATGTTGAAGGAACTTGATATATATCCCTTTTAAATGATGATAAGAAAAAACATTGGAATCGGCCTTTTGACACTTGTTAAGATAGATTCTCTTTCCCTTTCAAAAAATGAGATTCTTTATTCTTTACAATTTTCAAAAGATCATGATAGTGGGTGCATAACAAAATGAGCTAATTCCATACCAAAAAAAACAGCTAATTATTAATAATAAATAATTAAATCTTTTAAATTAATTAATTGAATAATATAAAAGATAATTAAGTTATGACAAATTATGCACTTGTGAACCCTACAATAATTTTTCCATTTTATTTTAAATCAAATAATGACTCAATTTAATTATCTTTTTCTAATTTGTTTATTAATTGAATTAATCCATTTAAATACTAATTTTGATTTAATAATTATAAATTAAAATATATTTATTAATTTGACCCACAAAATATGATAATTAACAAATAAGTCTTTATCTCTCTCATCTTCTGAATTTAACGTACTTAGAATTTATTTTTCAAATTTGACAAAGTTGATTTTTAAATTTTAATTGATTAAATAAATTAATTAATTGAAACATCAATGTGATATTATTCTAGGTATTGCGGAGACCATGGCCTATAAAATCAAGTTCCAATAAGTTATCTTAAAATTAAACAAATAAAATTTTTAACTTATTAATTCCTTGTAACTCTAGTATAGATTCGGAATTGAACTCATAATTACATAGAACACTCTATACAAATGTATAGATACGTTATGAGTTATTCATTGTTTCAATCATAATAATCAATGATCTTCTATAAACGGTTTACATTGAGTAGAGACAAAATTATTGTTTTACCCTCCAATGTATTTGATCCTCTATCATATATCGCTTTTAACCAAGCTCAAAGGAAACCATTATTTTACTTCTAGACAAATATAGAAGCTATAGGTGTCCATAATTAACGTTCTCACGCAATTGAACTATTGCGTTTTCAAGATGTAAGTATGAGCTAGACCGACAGGTAAGCTGATAACGAATAAGTTAAAGAACTCAAGCAATACAATTAGCTGACCGACAGGTGATGTAATTGATTCTTACATGAAAAAAGTGAGAGCATAATATCATGATGACTATATTTTTATAGAGAGAGGCAAATAAAATAATTCTGTAATTTAAGATGATGAAAAGTGAAGGTTTAGAGCAAGAGACATGATGTCATGATTTACAGTTATGGTGTTGTCATCATTCGATTATGTAACTGATTATCATGTAACAAGTAAGTTTATTAATCTTGATATTATAATTATTTGACTAGTAGATTGAATAATATATTCAGTAAAAATTCGATATCATATCAATATCATGACCAGTTGAATTATTGAATTTTTATTCTCAAGAACTAATTATATTGGGAAATTGCAATATAAATCTAAAGAAGATGAATTTGATGCCCTTATAAAATTATTCTTAAAAATATTATTCTTTTTTTGTTGTGTGGTTCCTATAACAGCACTAAGACCAACATTTCAAAAGTCACTCGTGGTGTAGGAGAAGTGAGAAAAAGGAAAACAAACATAAGTTTAAACTCAAAAACTTTTAAATTATTAATTAATTTGTACTATTACGCTACACTTAAAAAAAAAAAAAACTCAGTACTAGTTGTTTGTTGAAATACTGGCATACTTTGTTTTGGTAAAATTCTGGTTTCAACTTCAAAAAGCTTTCCGAAATTTCAATCCTAGCTTTTTCACTTTTTCATTCATTTCCACGTTTAAAAAAGAATTCACATTTGTTTTAATTCTTTTTCTAATTACTTTTTAAAAAAACTAACATTGACGAACTAAAATTCACCAATAATATTAAAAATTAAAATTTACAAAAAGATTAAGTTTGTTATCCCAAAATTAACACTCTGACTTGGCATCACAAGAATGGTGACACGTGGCATCAACTTAAAGCGCCTGGTCGGATCAACATGCCGAGCAGGATGCCTCGCTGGCATGTCCATAATGGAATACTCAACGAGCCGTGCAGAATGAGCAGCACTTAGCGAATTCAGCCAAGCACTTCGTGAGTCACCAGCTCAATCCCTATAACTCAGGGATCAACTTGCGTGGATATGGCATACACACGATTCCACTATCGGTGTATACGGCCTCAATCCCACGATCCTAGCATTCAGCAATGATCCCACGATCTTTGTGTTTATGTGCTTTGTAACGAGAGAGGAAACTCTTCCTCCTCAAGTTTCCTGCCCTATAAATATTGAGGAATGTTCACTGGGCAAGGGAGGAGAAATCATACGCCGAAACACTATAAGCTAAGGCTATCTAAGAATTATATATTCAGAGATATTATTGTAAGAGCTATAAGAAAAGGAATCTTCTTCCTTATTCTTAAGTCAATACAACTAACGAGGATTAGGCTATTACCGAACTGCTCGGGGCTGAACCTCTATAAAATTTCTCTGTCTTCTTATTATTATTATTTGCTTTATTACGTATTCTTATTACGACATATCGTTTATCGCTTATCAAAAAGACTCATTGTCGTTGGCTAAAAGCAAAGTCAACATTTTGGTGCTTTAATTGAGAGAAGAATCACAGATCGCTCTTTCGACACGATGGTGCAAACTCGCAGAGGCCTGTCCGACCCAGCAAACTCACAGATGTTGGATCCGATGTTGCAGGACCCAGGGAGTTCGACGGTTCCACCCGCTGTCAATCCTGAACAGACGGGAAGCGTGGTGAATGATGGAACAACTCCTATTACTGAAACTGCGCCTGGTGTGCAAGAGACCGGAGATAACGGTTCCGTACACATCCATGATATTCATAACATGACTGTTCCACCAGGCATCAACGCCAAGACGACCATCAGAGACGCAATTGAATTGTGAAATCTCCGTGCTGCGCTTGGACTCATGCAGGGCCACAACAATACCCTGCATCACGATCAGGAGGAGTTACGTGCCGCAGTAAACCTCGCGTTTGACGAACAGATGCGTATGTTCGTCGAGTGGAGAGATAAAGAGATGGAGGCATTAAGGGCTCACCATGCAGAAATCGAAGATCGTAGTCGGCAAGCTACTGTGCTGATACAAAGAGCCTATCAGACTGTAGGCCAACAGGCGCTGAACGTCATTCCCCTTGGAAAAACTGAAGATGACCCAACGGTGAATGCTTCCCAGACAAACAACGGTTAGCCGTCCAATCCCCGGTCACGAGTTCCACTCGTGGGCCAAGAGGTAGGCGGACAGACCTTGTTCGGGAATTCATCAGGAGGAGTCATGCTCGATGGATCCACTCAAAATAATGGAGCCATTCCACCTGCCAACCAAGCGAACCAATCGCTAAGGCAGCCAGGTTCTTTTGTGTTCGAAAGGTTGGGAAAACCCCGTGACCTAAGGGACGACCTAAACAGGAGAAGGGGAGCAGACGAGCAGAATACTACGACGAATGTGCAGTCCGGAGCCCATACTCAAATTCCCGCTCAAAAAGATGCTGACGTAGCCCAACCCAACCAGAATGCCAATGAAGTTAGCCCAGCCGTACAGGCCCAGCTTGACGAACTGAAGAATATATTTCATGGCATGGTCGGGCAGCGTAACAATGATCTTAAGTTAGACCGCGCACGCAGAACTCCTTTCTCGCCAGAGATCAACCTCCTGCCGCTACCTCACAAGTTCAAGATGCCAACGTGGAAGATGTACACTGGGAGAGAGGATCCTCTCTCTCATGTCAAGTATTTCGAGATGAAGATGGATTTACAAGGAGTGCGAGGAGACGTATGTTGCAGAATCTTCCCCGCAACTCTGTCGGAGGCCGCTCAGCAATGGTATTTCAAGCTGGCTCCAGGAAAGTTTAGTTCATGGAAAACCTTCTCTTCGGAATTCCATGCACAATTCTCTTCCTCACGCCAACTCCCATTGCATTTGGGAGATTTGGTCGAAGTAAAACAGCGACCAGGCGAGCCACTCCAGGCATACATCAGCAGATTCATGACAGAAGCGACCAAGGTGTCACGGGTAACCAAGGATGGAAAGTTATCCGCGATACTGGGGGCCATTGAAGTCCTTGGCGAACTATAGAAGGACATAAGGAAGAACGGACCGGTCGACTCAATGAGTGATTTCCTCGACCGGGCCGAAGGTTTCATCAAGCTCGAAGAAGCCATTCAGCGAGCGAAAGGTGAGCAAAAGCCGAACAAAACGAAGGCTTCTTCTGCTGGAACGTTCGCCCAGCTTCTCCAATATTCCAGCAGCTCAAGTGGCAAGCGTTCAGGCAACAACCACAAGCAAGGGAATGGGAAGAAGGAAAAGTTCACCGAAAAACCCGGACAGACTCCCCGTGATCGCGCCAAACACACTGCATTCACTATCCTGACTGAGGATATAGAAAGTGTGTATATAGCAACTCAGTCGCTAATTCCGTACAAGAAGCCCAGGCCCATGAAGAAAGATACCAGCAAGAGGGACATGACAAAATTTTGTCGGTTCCATGGAGACTACGGCAACGACACCAACGAATGCTACAACCTGAAGCGGGAGATAGAACTTCTGATCAAGAAGAACAACCCGTACCTACAGAAGTATGTCAAGGCCAACCAAGGTCAGAATAACCAGGATCTGATACCTCCGCCAATAGATGGACACTTGCAAGTCATCATTGGAGGCCCGCACATCGCTGGAGACACGGGCAAAGCTCGGGAACGATATGCCCGCACAGCTCAGTACGAGCAAGAAGAAGTCATCCTGGCCGTGGAAGAAAGGAAACCCAAAGTTCCACAAGCAGGAGAGCCAACCATAACATTCAACGACGAAGATGCTGTTCAGATAAGATTTCCGCACAACGACCCGCTGGTCGTGGAAGTCCAGACAGCAAATAAAATGGTGTCCAGAACCATGATCGATAATGGGCTTCTTCAAATATTTTGTTCAAGATTGCTTACGAGAAGATGGGGCTCCAGCTCAAGGATTTAACTCCATGCCTTCAGCCTGTCTATGGTTTCTCCGGTTAAGGAGTTGCGCCCCTAGGACAAATCCGCCAACCCCTCACAGTTGGACAAGCTCCAACGAGCATAACTATCATGCACAATTTCTGATATTGGATGTTCCTTTAGCCTTTAACATAATGCTAGGCCGACCAGCCTTGTACGACTTAAAAGCTGTCACATCAATATTCCACTCGTGCATGAAGTTTCCAACCAAAAACGGGGTAGGGTGTCTTAGAGGGAACCAGCAATCTGCTTTGAAATGTTACAACCTTGCAGTGGCCAAGGCTAAGAAGGAAATATCCTCCAGCCAGAGCCCGGACAAGGGAATAAATATTCCCAAGTAGGAAACCGCCCAAGGCGAGGATGAAGATGTGGATCCTCGACTTGGGGACCCAAGCAGCAATGTTGGACCCGTGGAAGAATTAGAAGAGATCGAGGTCGATCCAAATATCCCAGCCAGAAAGCTAAAAATCGGAAAGGGTTTGTTGCTCGAAGTAAAATCGGAATTAATAAAATTTCTGAGAGCAAACCTAGACGTTTTCGCCTGGTCACATGCGGATATGGTCGCAATCGATCCTTCTATTATTTCGCACATCCTGAATATCGATCCTAATATACGACCAGTTTAGCAAAAACGAAGACTGCTGGATAAAGAACGAGCAGTAGCCCTGAAAGACGAAGTTGAAAAGTTGCGCAACAACAATTTCATCATTGAAGCTTTCTATCCAGCTTGGGTTGCGAATCCCGTACTCGTGCCTAAGCCGAACAAGAAATGGCGAGTCTGTATTAACTTTACAGACCTCAACAAAGCATGCCCTAAAGACTGTTTCCCACTTCCAAGAATTGATCAGCTCGTCGATGCAACAGTCGGGCACGAAATATTAAGCTTCATGGATGCTTATTCGGGCTACAATTAAATCAAGATGCATCTGCCAGACCAAGAACATACAAGTTTTCGGACAGATATGGGTCTCTACTGCTACAAAGTCATGCCATTCGGTCTTAAGAATGCCGAAGCTACATACCAAAGACTGGTCAACAAAATGTTTAAAGATCAGATCGGCAGAAATATGGAAGTGTACGTGGATGATATGCTCGTCAAATCCAAAAAGACTGGGGGCACATAGACGACCTGGACGAATGTTTCAAAGTCCTCAGAAAATACAACATGAAACTGAATCCCCTAAAATGCTCCTTCGGAGTCAGCTCGGGAAAGTTTCTAGGCTTCATCGTCAATGCTCGAGGAATCGAAGCCAATCCGAAAAAAATCCAATCCCTCCTGGATATGAGCTCGCCAAAAAAAACCAAAGAGGTACAAAGCCTAACTGGTCGAATCGCCGCACTCAGCAGATTCGTGTCAAAATCAACGGATAAATGTGTCCCATTCTTCAACATCCTGCGAGGAAACAAAAAGTTTGAGTGGACAGAAGAATGTGAAAGAGCTTTTCAAGATCTAAAGACACAGCTCGCAAAACTTCCCGTCTCTCTAAACCTCTGGACGGTGAGGAACTGGGGATATACCTGGCACTAACGGAGCATGCCATAAGCACCGTACTAATCAGATAAGAAGATGGCGTACAGCATCCAGTCTATTACATCAGTAAAAGACTCGTTGAAGCCGAAGGCCGATATCCGTTGATAGAAAAGCTCGCCTACTGCCTCATCTTAGCAACAAGAAAGCTAAGACCCTATTTTCAAGCTCATCCTGTTCGGGTGTACACCGACCAACCACTACGGCAAATACTGCAAAAGCCAGATGCCTCTAGGCGTTTACTCAAGTGGGTGGTGGAATTGGGGCAGTACGAAATCAATTTCCAACCCCGAACAACTATCAAAGGCCAAGCTTTGGCTGACTTTGTGGTGGAATGCACAGGAAAATCTGAAGGCATCCCAGAAGGCGATCCCGAGCCAACACCACAGCCGACCAGCACTGAAAGCAAGCCGACCTGGAAGCTTCACGTTGATGGATCGGCCACAGATCAGCTATCCGCCGCAGGAATTGCCCTTGTCACACCTGGGGGCAACACCTGCATGCAGCGGTCAAATTCGGATTTAAAGCCTCCAACAATGAGGCCGAATACGAAGCCCTAATCGCTGGACTCAAACTAGCGAAGGAAATGAAAGCCGAGCACATCAAAATCTGTAGTGACTCACAGCTAGTGGTCAATCATGTATCTGGTGAATACGAGGCTCGGGGAGAAAAAATGATAGCATATCTGAGCAAAATACATGATCTGCTCGCACAATTCAAAAGCTACAGCCTCAAGCAGATTCCAAGAGAGGAAAATACAACTGCAGATGCGCTAGCCCGTTTGGCGAGCAGCAATATAAGTGACAAGGCGAACCTGGTCCCGATCCAGTTTCTTGAAGAGCCTAGCATCACAGGCACGGAAGAAATCGAAATGATCGATACATCTCCGAACTGGATGACGCCAATAGCAGCCTATCTCAACTCTAGGGAACTCCCAGATAACCGAAATGAAGCTCGAAAAATGAGAAGAAAGGCAGCACGGTACATCATCGTAGACGGGATCATGTACAAAAGAGGATTCTCAATGCCGTTACTCAGGTGTGTCACACCAAATGAAGCTGCACGGCTTCTATATGAAGTTCACGACGGATTCTGCGGAAATCATGCAGCCGGACAGAGCTTATCAAGGAAAATTCTAAGGCAAGGCTACTTCTGGCCAACAATGATTGAAGATTCGAAAGCCTACGTAAAGAAGTGTGACGAATGCCAGAGATTTTCAAAGATACCAAGAGCTCCGCCCAACGAGCTGACACAAATGCAAAGTCCGTGGCCCTTTGCCATCTGGGGAATTGACCTAATCAGGCAATTACCTAAAGGTAAAGGCAGAAAGCAATACGCGGTGGTAGCAGTCAACTACTTTACAAAGTGGATTGAAGCCGAACCACTCACAACTATCACATCAAAGAAGGTTCAAGACTTTATAGTGAAGAACATCATATGCCGGTTCGGACTACGGTACAAAATAGTCTCGGACAACGGCAAGCAGTTCGACAGTCAATCTTTAACTGATTTCTACGCGAAGCATGGCATCATCAAAAGCTTCTCCGCAGTGGCACATCCACAAGCAAATGGTCAAGTTGAAGCAGTCAACAAGACCCTAAGGGACACACTAAAGAAGAAGCTCAAAGATGCCAAAGGAAATTGGCCGGAAGAACTCCCCGAGGTTCTATGGTCATATCGTACAACGGAAAAAACAGCAACTGGTCAGACACCATTCTCAATGGCGTACGGTTATGAAGCTAGGCTGCCCGTCGAACTCGAACCACCATCCCACAGAAGGTTAACGTACGATCAAGGTATCAATCACATACTCCTTGCAGAATCACTTGATGAAATCGAAGAAAAATGAGCAACTGCAAACTTAAAGTTGGTAGCTCATCAACAAAAAGTAGCTCGGTATTTTAACAAACAAGTGAAAGCTCGGAAATTATTTATGGGAGATATGGTCCTAAGAAGGGTATTCCTAAACACTAAAGACAGCATGTCAGGCGTACTGGGACCCAACTGAGAAGGACCTTATTGTTGGGTTTTATGCCCTAAATAAAACTCATTTCATATAATCAGATTTACTTATTAATAAAGATCAGAAATAACATTTTATGTTGCATGGTTCACATGATTTATTTCATGATTATAGGTATATAATGTATGAATTCTTTTTAAGTCCAGAACATATGAGTTGGTTAAAGATTATAGTGTTGTCAGCACAGTGGAATATAATCTTAATCATATGTTCAAAAGTTTATTCCCTGATTTGTCAGAACACTGGATTTAGACTGACATGGTATAATCAGCGATAGATATTCTTACACCTTGGAAAAGTGTTATGTCCTTTCCAGGACATTGGCAAAGTTTACCAGTATCGGATGTATGGAGTATACATCGGAAGGGACCGATATTGAACTTTGATTAGATATGTTGAAATTTACCGTAATATCTATTCAATTCAATATCACCTGTTGATCCTAGATCACATGATCGAAATCCTGATATGGTTAGGTTCAATTTCAAGAGTGTTACTCGTGTTCTTTGATTTGTTAGTTAAGCCTAGTTTTGTATCAGGGTGATACGTACATTTTGGGAACACGGTAATGCAACTGAGTGGGAGCGCTAACATAAATATGGAATCTATAGCTTCTATTTGGCAAATAGAAGTAAAGGATGATTTCCTTCGAGCTTAACCAAACGAAGATAAATGGTGGAGATCTCATTTCACTTAGGTGAAATATCATTTATACAGGGTTACGTGTTTTAAGGATAAAATACATTGTAGGGTGTTACGGTAATTTAATCCATGTACAGTGTAAATCATCTATATAGAGGATCATTGATCACATTAGGGTTATAACAATGGATAACTAATGACGTGTCTATATCGTGGAACATATAGAGCGTTTCTATATGACTGAGAGTGCAATTCCAAGTTCTAAGTGTGGATTCAATGAGGAATTAATAAGTTAGGGAATTTACTTGGTAAATTCGGTTCGACTTATTGGAAGCTCGGTTATATAGACCCATGGTCCCCATACTAGTTGAGACCATACTGCTTGTAAAACTCAGTTAATTGATTTTAATTAATCAATTAAAATTCTAAAAGTTAGACTATGTCTACTTTGTGAATTTTCACTAAGCAAGGGCGAAATTGTAAAGAAAAGAGATTTTAGGTTTATTTATTGATTAAGAGACTTTATATGTCTAAATTAATAAATATATTAAATGGCAATATTATTTGATAATTATTTCCAAGTTATTAAATAATTAGAATTGGCATTTAAAAGGTTAAATTGGAAAATTGGCAAGAAAATGGGAATGGAAAATAACAAAATGGGAAAGTTGCAAAGTGAGGCCCAATACCCTTTGTATGGCCGGCCCTATGCATGAGAAATACCATTTGTAGTTTCCATTATTTTAATGCCATACAATTCTAACCTAAACCTAGAGGGTTTTCTATAAATAGAAAGTGTTGGCTTGAGGAAACTATGACACACATCTTTGATCACTTTGTTTCTCTCAGAAAAAGCCTCACACGCCACCTTCTCTCTCTCTTTTCTTCTTTGTATTTTCGAAAATCCTTGAGTGATGAGTAGTGCCCACACACATCAAGTGGTATCTCAATCATAGTATGGAAGACTATGGAATTTCTGCATCAAAGCAAGAGAAAAGAAGATCCAGGTTCAGATCTTGGTGATGCTCTGCTACAGAAAGGAATCAAGGGCTAGAGATCTGAACGGAAGGAGTCATATTATTCCGCTGCACCCACTGTAAGGTTTTCTAACTTTATATGTGTTTATTTTCATTGTTTTAGAATTCATATTAGGTTGTTAATCCAACATACTTGTTAGTAAATCTAGATCCTGGTAAAATAATTTCCAACAACTGGCACCAGAGCCATGGTAATGAATTACTTTCATGTAATATGAATTAAAACGATGATTGCATGTTTCTGTGTTGATTTGGATGGTTTCATGTTTGGTTAATGTGCTTATGTGATGAATGTATGTCTTGTACGAAATTTTTCCATGAAATATATTTTTTCAATTTTTGAGAATATTTTATTTGGATTCCTTGTGAAAAATTAAGCAATTTTGTTTTTTACGGAACTTGATTCCGATAAAAATTGAGAAAGATATGAATTTTGGAAGATTGGAAATCATGGTTGCTGCATGCAGCCTATCCTGGCAGTTCCCCACAAATTGCGAATTTTTGAGGTTTTTCCCCAAAAATCTAATTTTTTCATGTGATTGTTTCCCAAAATTTATTTTTCCAATTTTAAATATTTCTAAATTGAAATGTTTCCAATTTTAAATATTTTTAATTTGGAATTTTTCCAATTTTTAAATATTTCTATTTTGGAATGTTTCCAATTTTAAATATTTCCTGTTATGGTCAGATTTAAAAATTTGTTAACTTCTTTAATATTTATTTATTATTTAATTATAAGATTAGATATTTTGATATTTAAGATATTTTAAATTAAAAGATAACTTTGTCTTTTTATTTAAAATATTATATTAAAATTATCTTATATGACAAATTAAATAATTAATAAATTTGAAATTAACATAGATATTTTTATAGATATACTTACCATAATGTTTTCAAATTCAAAAATTTGTTATTTTGTTAAATATTTAATTATTTATAAATTATAAGTATAAAAATGATATTATATATCATTTTTTCCTTATTAGAAATTTATAAATTATATCTTAAATATTTAAATAACATAGATATTTTTGTAGAGATTTGAATATTGCTTAATTTGAGATATTTTGACATATAATTATGGTAATTATTATTCATTTATTATTTTATTCCTAAAATAATAATTATCTAACCAAATCTATTTTAAAATTGGTTTATTTTATTACTTCAATTTTATTAAATTATAAGATCTGAAAGTGATATTGAAGATTCTTTCCTTTCAAATCATTGATCTTATTAGATATTTAATTTAATTTTGATTCAAATAAACCTAGATATTTTAAAATTAGTTTCCTTTATTTGGTTAGTTTAAGAATAATAATTTAATTATATTAATATCTTGATTCACATCTGTTACATGGACCATGTTTGTTTATTTATATTGTTTATTCAAAACTTTTTAACAAACCTATTATTTATCTGATCTAAATTGCTATGATTAACTTGTTGACAGATCATGATCCAATGATCTGATTTTAATCATAGTCCAATTGACGACAGATCTTATAAATAATTTGTAACAGGTAAATTTTGTACTTCTTTCATCTGTGTAAACCTAGTAACATGATAGGGTCCATCCAAATCATTTGACCTGTGTGAGTCTGTATGTTCGCTTTTGGGCTTAGATGCATATAGGAAGCCCATTTAAGTTTTTACTAAGTAAATGGACTAGTTTGCTAAAATAAATTTTGACATAAGGAAATTTATTTAGGCCCAATTAGATTTGGGCTTATTCAATGAATAACAATTGTTTATTTTAAGGTTAAATTCTTCTCTTTTGGGCCTTGTGTGAGAGTTGGGGGTCATAGAAGTGGGTACGACATACTGGACCCAGCTCCCCCTCACATGAACTACCCCAATTGTGAAGGCCCATTTGCCTTATTTAAATAATTGTAGTAGGTTAATTATATTAGTCTAACCTAATTAAAATTGAATTAGCAACATAATTAACTTTTAAAATATATGAAATTTATTTTTCTTGTAATATTTTAAAGTTAATTTTAGAAAAACACTTAGTCAATGATATATTCTAGATAGTTATTTCTAGTACTAGTTATTATTTCTAATATTAAATAAGAAAATATCATTGATTGTGAAATTAATTGTCTCATAAATAATTTTGGTACAATCTAAGTTTAGAATATTTTCCTAGTATTAAACTAGAATTAATAATTAAGTTTCCTCTTTACTTAATTATTTATTTCTTGAATTTAATACATTTAATTAAATTGAAAATTTCAATATCTAAGTTGATTTTCATCATGATACTTTAATATTGTTATTTTCATGTTATTTAATTAAAGTTGAAAATTATTTTAAGTTTGGAATTTTATTTCAGAATAACTTAAGTTTGAATAATTTTCAAAATATAATTTATTTTATTTTATTAATCATTTCCCAAAATTTCGAAATTGCATCACCTTGATGCAGAAATTTCGAATTTTATTTGAAAAATAGATTAAAGTTGAAAATTATTTATTTAATTTTGGACCAACTTAAATCAGTGACTTTTTCATTTGATAGTTAATTAAAATAAACGAACTAAAATATATAATAATTAGAAATTAAATTAATTAGTCTATGAAAGTCTAGATAGATATTATCAGTTTTGCTTGAAGTATTTTTCTAGTGTATTTAATTAAATAGAAAATTAATATTTAAGTTGATTTTTAATCATGATACTTAAATATTTGAAATTTTTCTTAGATATTTAATTAAATAGGAAAATTATATTTTTGTTGAAAATTAATTTTTATTAATTTTGGGCCAACATAAAATTAGAGTAATTTTCTAGGATTTATTTTATTTTATTTTAAAGCATTTTCGAAATGCAATATATATTTATAGAAAATTAAATTTGAGTTGTAAATTAATTTAAATTAATTTTGAAACAACTTAAATTGAATAATTTTCTAAATATTTATGGAAATTATTACTAAGATGGAAATAATTCACGTTATTTTCATATCCATCTAAGTATAATTTATAAATATTAAATTAAAATTTATATTTGGAATTTTTCATTCTAAATTAGAAATTTTAATTAAATAAATATATATTTAAAATAAATGGATTAAAATAAATATTAGAAGAAAATACAACCCTTCATTTAATAATGAGCTTTATTATTATAAGGATATTCGATCTCCATTGTTGGTTTTACATAGCTATTGTTTTAGTGAGTAATCCTCCCTAATGGAGGAACGTTCATTAGCAAGTTAGCACCGTTTAATCTCGAAAGATAAGTAATCTTGTAAGTTTTTTTTTATATAGTTTATGACCACCCTAATGGTGGCGACTGTATAAGACTTGCAAGAATATGAAACAATGGTGGAAGCTCATAAGATAGAATAGCCTTGACTCTCGCCTAAACGGGACAACGCGGATTCACATCTTGATCGAATAAAAGGTTGCTAGAATGTTTGACACTTTAGATGAGCTGACAACTCTATTCAATGGATGGTAGCTTTGACTCTCGCCTAAACGGGACACTGATATCATTTTGTTGAAAACCTTAGAAATTATTTAGGATTGTATGTTTTAGTATTTTCACTTGTCATTCCTACTTGCTATGTGCTTCATAATTTCTGAATTGTGTATGAATCCCTAATGGATTTTCACCATTAGACTAACATAATAGTGTTAGATCTCGAAAGATAAATATTGTATATGCAACATCTAGCTGTTCATCAATTGATGACACCCTAGACTAGTATTTTACAATATGAAACAAGAAGATTATATAAATAAGATTACTTTGACTCTCGCTAATCGAAGCATCGTTGGATTCTTATTTAAAACGAAATTATCCTAATTCCTCTTAGCTTATTCATTTCGAATTAGTTAATGACATATCATTGGATGAATGGTCTATAAATCATATAAAGTCTTATTTTCTCTTAAGAAATTAGATGACGCATATGATTATATTCCCGGAATTCTATCCCTAAATGATATAAATCCTCAATCTTAGATATCTCCTACTTGTATAAGCAAATCATAGAGTTAGATTAGTAGTGGTGGTCCAAGAAAGAATTACTAATTATACAGTTACACTTTCACAAGTGTTTCATAACCATTTTCTATCAATGGATTTAAACTGTATGAGTTTAGTATTCTGTGACCAGAATCCACTTGCACTATTCTAAGAACTCTTTGATGTAACTAAACTTAAGTCATCAAAAGATACAACCACATATTTTATAAATCGAAGGCATTTGTATCTTGTTCATAGTGGTTTTGACAAGATCATTCTCTGCAAAGAGTTAATATGCCTATATGAAAGTAATTTCATCTCATTCGCAGATGGATGTACATTCAGGGGTGAATATGAGTTTTCGTTGTATTCTTAAAACAATCACTCTAGATTTTACCTTATGCAAAAGAAATTTGAAATGTTTGAAAAATTTCATGAATTTCTAGCAATGGTGAAGGTAAGTGGTTAAAGATCTTGAGAACTGATAGGGGTGGAGAAAAAGTTAGTAGATATGCAGTTCAAAGATCATTAATTTGATTTTGAATAATATCCAAACTTACCTCCCCAGAAATTCGAGTTTCATATTGATGATTAGTTACTAGTCGTTGCCTAAATCCTTCTATGGAAATAAAATTTCAGAATGATGCAATGGTCGTATACTTAATGTAAATCATTACTAGATTCATGGATGACCTAATCGAAATCTTAAGAAAAGCTAGAACTGCTAACTTTGGTTTGCATGTTTGTTAGCTATTCTAAGTGATTAGGGGTGGAGCATCCCATAGTCATTAGATAAGAAAGTGTTTGTTTAAACAAATACTGCTTTTCTAAGAAAATGACTAAGTCTGAAAATAAAGTAGCAAATAAAGGAGATATTTTTTTTCTTGATTCCAAAAGTGTTCTATCATCTTATTTTACAAGATGATCCCACTGCCTCTGTTGTCTTAACACAACTGAAGAGGTCTATACCATTTAGTTTTCTTAGACATAGTTCACGGTACCTTGTTGTAGTGGGAGAGTTTCTAGGAACTCACCTTCTTATAACTTGGAAGACACTAGTGATTAAAATCCATTGTGAGTTTAAACAAGTAATGGATTGTCAAGATAAGACACTAAGAAGAAAGCCAAGAGAACTATGGTTTGATCCATTCACATGGAGTAACCTAAAATTTTCTGTTACAAGGACATGAAAGGAAATTTTCGTTCATAATTCTATTCAATGGACTTAACAAAACTTCCTGTTCCTAGTATTGTAGGTTTGAGTTTATCTAAACCTATGGCTTGTGGTATACCTGGAAATTACTTACTCTAATGCAAGCATGAGATGCTGATGCATTTTCTTTCCAATGGAAATCTATAGAAGCTTCACAACTTCTTAGATATAGATTTGATTTATCTAAGGAAAAGTCCCAACTATTCCAGAGAAGATAAAGCCATGAAAGAATTTCTTAAATCAACAGTGAGAGGTCTCAGATATGCTTTTGCATGCCTTAGACCAGACACCTGCTGTTGAGTGGGAGTAATGAGTAAGTATCAGATTAATCCAGGAGAGGAACATTGGAAGACAATCAAGTAAATTTTAAGATTAAGAAGAGGAACTATATGTTAGTCAATAAGGGTGGTTTTGAAACTCTTAGACTACACCACATCAGATTTCGAGACTTGCCTGTGTGCTAGAAAGTCTGCTGATGAGATGGTGATTACTTTGGGGGTGGAGTAGCGATTTTGGAGAAGTGTAAAAACCTATCTGAAATCTCTTGGTCTACCAGAGAGAGACTGAATGTTAAAAGTTGCAGGAAAGATACTTATTCAGTCTAAGGAAAGTTCTATACATTTGTGGCACTGTTCCAACTTGCCTTAACTACTAGGGTTACTTCCTGAATAACCAAAGAGTAGTTGCTCAAAAGTATAGAATCCAGTATCCCAAGAGAGTAGACATATAGAGAGGAATTTCACATTATCAAGGATTTTGTGATTAAGGAAGAGTAATGGTGGAGAAGAGGTTGTGTTTAATTCATCCTGTTAGATCCTATTACGAGGAGTTTACTACTATTACACTTGATTGGTATATCAAGGTGTTAATGATTATTTGAAATGCACTTTTTGTTTTATATTAGTGCAAGTGGGAGTTTGTTGGGTTTTATGCCCTAAATAAAACTCATTTCATATAATCAAATTTACTTATTAATAAAGATCAGAAATAACATTTTATGTTGCATGGTTCACATGATTTATTTCATGATTATAGGTATATAATGTATGAATTCTTTTTAAGTCCAGAACATATGAGTTGGTTAAAGATTATAGTGTTGTCAGCACAGTGGAATATAATCTTAATCATATGTTCAAAAGTTTATTCCCTGATTTGTCAGAACACTGGATTTAGACTGACATGGTATAATCAGCGATAGGTATTCTTACACCTTGGAAAAGTGTTATGTCCTTTCCAGGACATTGGCAAAGTTTACCAGTATCGGATATATGGAGTATACATCGGAAGGGACCGATATTGAACTTTGATTAGATATGTTGAAATTTACCGTAATATCTATTCAATTCAATATCACCTGTTGATCCTAGATCACATGATCGAAATCCTGATATGGTTAGGTTCAATTTCAAGAGTGTTACTCGTGTTCTTTGATTTGTTAGTTAAGCCTAGTTTTGTATCAGGGTGATACGTACATTTTGGGAACACGGTAATGCAACTGAGTGGGAGCGCTAACATAAATATGGAATCTATAGCTTCTATTTGGCAAATAGAAGTAAAGGATGATTTCCTTCAAGCTTAACCAAACGAAGATAAATGGTGGAGATCTCATTTCACTTAGGTGAAATATCATTTATACAGGGTTAAGTGTTTTAAGGATAAAATACATTGTAGGGTGTTACGGTAATTTAATCCCTGTACAGTGTAAATCATCTATATAGAGGATCATTGATCACATTAGGGTTATAACAATGGATAACTAATGACGTGTCTATATCGTGGAACATATAGAGCGTTTCTATATGACTGAGAGTGCAATTCCAAGTTCTAAGTGTGGATTCAATGAGGAATTAATAAGTTAGGGAATTTACTTGGTAAATTCGGTTCGACTTATTGGAAGCTCGGTTATATAGACCCATGGTCCCCATACTAGTTGAGACCATACTGCTTGTAAAACTCAGTTAATTGATTTTAATTAATCAATTAAAATTCTAAAAGTTAGACTATGTCTACTTTGTGAATTTTCACTAAGCAAGGGCGAAATTGTAAAGAAAAGAGATTTAAGGTTTATTTATTGATTAAGAGACTTTATATGTCTAAATTAATAAATATATTAAATGGCAATATTATTTGATAATTATTTCCAAGTTATTAAATAATTAGAATTGGCATTTAAAAGGTTAAATTGGAAAATTGGCATTTTTGAGAAAATGGGAATGGAAAATAACAAAATGGGAAAGTTGCAAAGTGAGGCCCAATACCCTTTGTATGGCCGACCCTATGCATGAGAAATACCATTTGTAGTTTCCATTATTTTAATGCCATACAATTCTAACCTAAACCTAGAGGGTTTTCTATAAATAGAAAGTGTTGGCTTGAGGAAACTATGACACACATCTTTGATCACTTTGTTTCTCTCAGAAAAAGCCTCACACGCCACCTTCTCTCTCTCTTTTCTTTTTTGTATTTTCGAAAATCCTTGAGTGATGAGTAGTGCCCACACACATCAAGTGGTATCTCAATTATAGTATGGAAGACTATGGAATTTCTGCATCAAAGAAGGAGAAAAGAAGATCCAGGTTCAGATCTTGGTGATGCTCTGCTACAGAAAGGAATCAAGGGCTAGAGATCTGAACGGAAGGAGTCATATTATTCCGCTGCACCCACTGTAAGGTTTTCTAACTTTATATGTGTTTATTTTCATTGTTTTAGAATTCATATTAGGTTGTTAATCCAACATACTTGTTAGTAAATCTAGATCCTGGTAAAATAATTTCCAACACTTATCAGGTGGTCGAAGTTCTCGACTCTGGAGCATACAAACTTGGTAAGTATGACGAAAAAATGCAACTCATTTTAGTACCACGATACTGGAATAGAGAACAGTTAAGGAAATACTACCAATGAGTACTCAGGTCGGGTAGACCACTTCAAAGTACTCAGGTCAAATAGGCCATTTCAAAGTACTCAGGTCGGGTAGACCACATTAAAGTACTATTGAACATTCGCTATAAGTGAATGGCCTCTTGGGCGGACTCCGCGCAAAGGTTTCAGAAACAAAAGTACTCAGGTCGGGTAGACCACTTTAAAGTACAGTTTCTTATTTGTTTTATGTCATGTTAAGCTAAAAAGATCCATTGGATCACTAGCTCTGATGTAAGTTACTACGGTAACAAATACATTTTCGATCAATAAAAGAATAAAGATAGTATTTCCAATTCTATTGAGTCGAAAAAATCAGCATGATTATAATTTACCTAGAGTGCGTACAAAAGGTTCGGTCGAACCCAAAACACTGAACAAAAAGCAATATATTTGCAAAGACAAGTGACCAAGAGTCATACGTCTGCTCGGTCACTTGGGGGGCACCTATACCTGTACAAAGCATCTGGTAAACATAAAATAAAAACAATTGCACTGCAATTATAAACAGAGAATGAAATTTATTAAGGATAACAAGAGCATAATGTACCAGGATTAAAAGTTGTCCGGTCAGCCCGTTGTCAGAAAAATGAAAATTAATTCCAAGTTTAAAAACCGCTTGGCCGGTCATGATGTCTTAAAGGCCTTACGGCCATATATAATATATATATATATAAACAGGAGGAGTAAAAAGATCAATGTTCAAACGGCTGGAGTCCCAGGCTCTGGATTCGGTTCTTCTGAGCCGACTGGAGCAGGAGGATCTGTTGTTTGAGCAGGAGAAGCATCAACAGCCTGGTCAGAAGCTTGGCCGGAAGTTGAAGCAGCCACCTCTTTCCCACCATAGGCAACTTGGGCCGCGCAGTACTTGAGGTACATTTCCTTGGCGTCGCCCAAGTAGTCGAAGTTGGCCTGGGGATTAGCCTTCCAAAAATCAAAGAAGAGCTCGAGGCCGGCAGTCTCCAAAGCATCTACCTTCTCCTTCAAGCGGTTCGCCTCGAACGCCTGAGCGTCCTTATCTTCCTTCAGCCGAAGATAGGCTTGCCGCAGAGAAGTCCTCTCATCTTGAAGACGATCAACCTCAGCAGATAAGGTCTCAATGGTTTCCTCAAGAAGATCAGCAGCCTCGAGATCCTTGGTCAGCACGATGATCTTCTTATTAGCGGCAAAAAGCTTCTTGTTGGCCTCACCCAACTCATGGCGAACAGCTGCAGTCTCCGCCCTGGCCTCCTCAGCTTCCTTCTTGGCCAAGTCTGCCTCCGCCCTCAAGGTGTCGGACAGAGCCGTACTCTTGGAAGCAGCAGATTTAGCCTGGGAGTAAGCATAACCCAGCTTCAAACCGACCTGCACAAAGGAAAAGATCAGCATATGAAGCTAAGTATGAAAAGCTAAAAGAGAAGTGTCGAAAAGAAAAGACTAACCCTGGTAAGCTCCTGCAAGACTCCGCCCACCAACACATCCAGAGATGAGTGGTCTGCACCAGCCAGCTGCTCACCGACCTCAGGAACCAGCCGGTTCATGTGATGAGCCATCACCTCCCTGCCCTTCTTGACCTCAGGCAGCACGGGCACGGGTAAAGTTGGTGCCTGCATCCGTTCAGGAATCCTCCTGACTAGTTCGGATCCAGATGTTGGTGGCCCAGACTCCTTAGACTTGGCAGATTGGGGAGTAGAAGGATTTGCAGCAGCTAGCTCCTCAGAAAGGTCAATGACCTCTCCAGAAGGCCTCTTTCTGAAGACCCCTCTCTGACCTTAGACTTCTTGGCCGGAGGGTTGGCGCTAGAGCTTCCGCTCATCCTCTTCCTTAAGGCGTCCATCATCTGCCGAGACATGTCCGCACAAGAGCAAAAACAGCATGGTTAGCAAAAACCAACAAAAAATACAAAGTATGGAAGCCAAGAAGCTGAAAAAGAAGTAAAGCGCAGAGTGACTGCCCGCCCAGAAAGTTAGAAGTCCATCATCACTTGATATCTCAGCCATAACGACCTTTCCTTTTCCAGCATAAGGATGGGATGGCCGAACAGGTGAAATGGGCTCCCTTATGCGAATGGCGTGTTCTACGGGCTTGGGCGTGGCTGGGAGTTTCTTCTTCCTCCTCAAAGGAGTCACCTGCTCAGCCTCAGCCTCAGCCTCAGCTTCATCTTCAGGATTCATAGACTCCTGAGCGTACTGCTTTGCCCGAGCACCACCCTTCAACTTAGCCTCCCGCTTAAGTTGAATCAACTCATCCTCCGAATGAGCTCGTTCAGGCCGAGCAGCAGCAGACTTCCTCTTCTTCCCCGTCTCAGACTTAGAAGAAAAGTCCTCAAGATAGAGCCCATACTGCACCAGATTTGCATCGGAGGTCAACTGGATAATATCCCTGTCTTCCGCCGGCAACCGAGCAAGCTTCTGAGCCCTATCCCTAAGGGTAAGAGTGAGGGGAGGACGGTGATATGTAGGAATCTGCTGAAACCGAGTCCGGGTGATGTTCGGATCCTTAACCATGAAGTACTCATCAACCAAATGCCCTATTTTGCTGATGGCCTTGTTGTCCGTCCCGCTCAACCACTTGAAGCCTGGCTGAGAGAAGTAAAAATACCCCGACCTGCCTTGCTTGGGGGTAGACTTCAGGTCGAAGAACCAAGCGACCTCGTGGGGAGAAGGAGCGCCCCATCCCTGGGAAGCGTAAAGGACGAAGAGAGTGGACAAATACTTAATGCCCTTGGGAGTGATCTGGGTCGGGTAGAGGCCGAAGAAGTCCGCCACATCCCGGAAGTACTTGTGCAAGGGCATCAACGCCCCTTGCTGGCCATGAGCCCCCGGCCAGGCGCACATCCCCTCAGTAGGGTTTGAGGCGCGATTGTCGTGGGCGGGAATGAAGCAGTCCAGCTCGCCCAAGTATCCGTCCTGGTCGAGAGTGCGGAGGCGTGCCTCCGAAATCTTGGACGGAGGACTCACCCATCTGGCGCCCAAGGCACCCTGCCTCCTATGAGGAACTGCCTCAACAAGCTCCTCGGTGACGTAGTCGACGCCCGCAACCAGGACGTCCCCGTCAGCATCAACTGGTTGCCCAGCCTCATTATACTCCCCATAGTTAGGGGGTTCAATCTCCTCCTCTCCCTCAGCAGCGGGAGGGCTGCCCGGACGTGCCTCGTCCAGCTCCTCAACCTCCTGGACTTCAGCGTCCCCCTCACGGTCCTCATCCATTGGGATCGCCAAATCCTATTCGACGTCGGGCAGGGTGGCAAGCCGAGCCACCTGAGGATTAGAAGCGTCAGCCAGAGGCGTAGTTTTCTTCGTACGAGCCATCATTCTATGGCTGGGTACGGAATCAGAAGGAAGATTAGCATGAAGACGAGGGTGGACTACGTGCAGAAGTTGGAGCAGTTCCTGGTCGATTTGATGCTCGGGCTCCCAAGACTCACCTGGGTTCATCTACAAAAGACAACACGCAAGATGAGTGTTGGACGGAGTATCAAGCGAAAAAACAAGCAAATATGCCGACCAGGAGTACCCAACAGATTAAAGAACAGCCATGTTCGAAGAAAAGTCTAAACTCAAGAAGTCAGAAAGTTTTTCTTGAGTTATGGCAAAAAGTTCATGAAGCTTAAAGAAAGCACAATGGAAAACAAACGCAATGCAGTTCTAAAATAAGCCTTACGGCTGAAAGCTAACGCAAGGACATGGAAAGAAGAGTCGAAGAAGTTTCAAACCCTAGGGTTTCCTGCAGTGTTATTTCTACAGCAAAGATACATTCAAAAGCACAAGCATGCAAAGGAAAAACATAAAGGGAGTCAGAAACTTACTCAAAGATTCAAGTGTCCGGATTCAAGCAAGCCTGAAATCGTCTGAAAGCTCTTCAGCAACTTTGAAGCCAGAAAACTCTCTCTTTTTGCTCTGAAGTTTGCTTAACAACGAAGGGTGATGAAATGAGGTAATGTGCCAGTACTCCAAGTATTTATAGGCAAAAGGGTAACTGTACGTAAAGGAACCTTAGATGCCTCGACTTCCCGCCTTGAAAGCAAATATAGGAAATCAAAATAATCGAGTGCAACCGTTAGCCGTGGAGAGAGAAATTCAGATTTTCAAAATATTAATTGTCAGAGCATTAATTAGCCGAAAACCGAAGGGACTCCCAGTCAGCTTCACATCGAGTCTCGAACGGTCATGCTCGACACGTGTCCCCTTTCAAAGGCCGAGCCAGCTCGGAAGAAGTGTATACGCAACCTCGGAGGTCCCACACAGACTTGGGGGCAAATGTTATCCCAAAATTGGCACTCTGACGTGGCATCACAAGAATGGTGACACGTGGCATCAACTTAAAGCGCCTGGTCGGATTAACATGCCGAGCAGGATGCCTCGCTGGCATGTCTATGATGGAATACTCAACAAGCCGTGCAGAATGAGCAACACTTAGCGAATTCAGCCAAGCACTTCGTAAGTCACCAGCTCAATCCCTATAACTTAGGGATCAACTTGCGTGGATATGGCATACACACGATTCCACTATCGGTGTATACGACCTCAATCCCACGATCCTAGCATTCAGCAATGATCCCACGATCTTTGTGTTTATGCGCTTTGTAACGAGAGAGGAAACTCTTCCTCCTCAAGTTTCCTGCCCTATAAATAGTGAGGAATGTTCACTGGGCAAGGGAGGAGAAATCATACGCCGAAACGCTATAAGCTAAGGCTATCTAAGAATTATATATTCAGTGATATTATTGTAAGAGCTATAAGAAAAGGAATCTTCTTCCTTATTCTTAAATCAATACAACTAACGAGGATTAGGCTATTACCGAACTGCTTGGGGCTGAACCTCTATAAAATTTCTGTGTCTTCTTATTATTATTATTTGCTTTATTACGTATTCTTATTACGACATATCGTGTATCGCTTATCAAAAAGACTCATTGTCGTTGGCTAAAAGCGAAGTCAACAAAGTTAAATACTAAAAACATAATTCTTATCAAATATACACGTCTTTATTATTATTAGGTAAATATCATTTGGACCCTATATTTTGTAAAAGTTACCGATTTGACCATGTATTTTGTTAAATGACAAAATAAATTATGTATTTTTCAAAATGGTAAAAATAGAACCCTGTATGAGCTTAATTTTTGATAACTTTTTTTAATATAACCAACTTGAAGATAATTCCTAATACGAATAGATATAGAAATTGTAAATAATTTTGTCATAGCACTTTTAGATCGGATTATAATTAAATTTTATTTTGATAAAAAATCAATTCAGGATCCTATTTGTACTATTTTAGAAAATACATGGTACATTTTGTCATTTAACAAAACATATGGTCTAATTAGTAACTTTTACAAAACACAAAGTCCAAAATGGTATTTACCCATTATTATTTCATGTAAAATAGTGTGTATACATATTGTTGATGCGATTTTTTGTTAACTGATCTAAAAAAATTGTAAAAGAAAAATAAGAGGACTTCAATAAATTAATTTGGCTGAATAAAACTGCAATAAATAAAATAGACACTAAGAATTTATAGTAGTTCACAGCGATGGTAATGGGGCTATGTCTACTTTTGTTTTTATTAATTGGATCCAACACACCAGAGTTATGTTCTCATGAGTGTATAGACAATAATACTACAATATATTTTTAGGCAAAATCTGTATCGAGACTTATGAATACAAGGCTCATGGGAAATCCAATATTAACAAATTTGATAAAGATGGTGGTTGTAAGGTTCTTGGGAACAATAAACCAATAAAAGTAAGAAAAAAGAATGGTCCCTGATCTTGATAACTGTGCAGGTCAATGGTGCTTGGAATAAAGGAGACTTGGTGTCAACAAAGTATGTAGGAAAAAGGTGAAGGAAGGTATGTAATGTTCTTCGTAGTCCTCCAGTGAACAAGCGATTCTCCTCACACTAGCCTATCATCATCTTTATATAGGTTTTAGGATTTGTTAGTGATCCCCCACTGTCAAGATGTCTCACTAACAAATCCTGTATTTTTTTTTCTCAATAATGAATAAAAAGTTCAAAAAAATAAATATCTACAAAATTCTCACTTATTTCTAGGCCAAAATCTCACAAACATTGGGAAATGGTTATTCTCAGCTAGAGATGCACTAAATTGGAGTGGAGTGACTAGGGATGTCATCTCTCGGCTTGAAATTCATGACATTGGTGAAAAGTATTTGAAATAGGTGTTTTAGGGTGGCACTTCTCGCATGTGATGTCATATGGGCTGTGGCATAGTTCTCCAACATCCCACACTTAATTACACTACTTAATTCTCGAGTAAAGTGTACTAGCCTGTCTTGTGAGCTAATTTTGAACTTGATAATTTAAGAGTTGAGCTATGACTATGAAAGACACTTAGAACCGTCTTGAAATTATCTTTCCAGTTCAAGTCGACCAGGTCATTTGGATAAATTTGAGAGAGTTATGCTTATTTTATTGAAGGGTAATTTGTGTTATTTTGCTCCAAATGCGAGCACTGACACAGCCAAATGGTAGCTCTCGGTCGTGCATGTTCCCTGACCCCTTGTGTAAAGACCGCTTAACTTTAATACAATAAATTATTAGATAATTAAGGTTTAATTATAAAATTAAGTTATTAACCATGATTTATGTATTTATGGAGATTAATTTAAATTCAGAATGTGCTATTTATGATATATATGAAATTTTTATTTTCCGTATTTGTGCCCGATAACAGTGGGACGTGACGTTGGGCCATTAGAGAGTCACATTTTCATATGGTTTAGAATTTTATTAGTATTGGGGTAACATAATTAGATATTGGAAGTATCGGGAAATGATCAGGATTTAGAAATGACCAAATTATCCTTCGGTGTCATTAAACTTTTGGTCTATGCTAATGGGCAAAATGGTCATTTTGGCTAGGAATTTCTTTTTGTCTTTTATGGATATTAGCATCTGATTTTTATTTAGATTTAATTAATAATAAGTTATATTAGTCTATTGAAAAGTGAAGTTAGAAGATTAACCTAGAAAGTTCTCTCTCTCACCAATTCTCTCTCTCTCCTTCGAACCAACAAGCAACCAGCTGGGGATTTTGATTTTCTTAGCTTAATTCAGTGAATTCTAGCAGAGTTGGAGTGTTTCAATTCAAGGTAATGTCATTATAATAACATATTATTATAGAGTAGATGTTTAAAAATCAAGATATTTATGTTCAAATAAAATCAATATATGACAGATTTTTAAAAATCAACACATTATCATGATTTTTAAATATAATTAGTACGGTAATATAAAAATTTTAAATCAAACTCCCAATTGTTATATATACCACCTTCATGTATATACACAAAACTAATTTTTCATCAAAATACCTTAATGTCATTACAATGGCATTGAGATAAGAAAAGAAAATTATTCAACTATATGAATCTCATTTGTTATAAAAATTTATTTTTTGCGACATCAATCACCATTCTTTACGAGCAACAAATTATGCAAATCTCAAATCGTAAGCTACCATACATAATTTTCGGCACCAATAAGCTAAAATTGTATATAAAAAATAACAAGAGTCTACATACATCTTATGCATTATACAAACAGGTTGTTTATAAGCATTATACATATTAATAAAGTGCTTTTACAATTTTATTTTTACAGATGAGATTATATTATTATTATTCTAAATAATATGTATGATGCATGTTGGTATATATATATATATAAACAAAATTATTGATACACTATTCAATTGATACTATAGCAATATATATTCTTAAACTAATTATAAACAAAATAACAACAATTAAACTAATATCTGACCCTGATACAAAACTGTTAAATATTAATTATAAAAAAAAATAAAAATAAAACAAAACTATTATGATAAATATCAATATTACATGATAATTACATACTCAAAAAAAGAGGGTATTGACATCATTCTAAGATGCTACAGGGTAATTACCCAGGGACATGAGTGCAAATCTTTGTACAAACTATCCAATATGAATGGATCTAAACAAACAAAAAAAACTAATACAGTAACAAAACAAAAGAGAAAAAGGGGGGAGAGAACTAATAGCCTGTTTGGCTATGTTTTCAGTTTTTAATTTTTAAAATTATGTTTTCATAAGTGAGAATATAAAATAGTTTTTTATCATTTTAAAAATTTAATGGTGTTTGGCACAAGTTTTTTTTAAAACTATTTTTAGATTTTTTCTTACTGAAAAAAATTAATATTTTAACACCAACATGAACTCATTTGGGTCCGAGTTCAGGTTTGGTTCGGGTCTAGGATCCGAGTATGTGAGCAAAAATGTAAAATACAATATGTTAGACAAATAAAATTATTTTTGAAAATTGAAAACACCATTTTGATGTTTTTTATTTTTTAGTTTTTTAAAACCCATTTTTTTAAAAAAAAAAAAAAATTGCCAAATGACTCCTATTAGTTTTTAAAAACTATTTTCTGTTTTTTAAAACTGAAAATAGTTTTTAAGTTATGAAGCCAAACAACCCCTAAGCCTCTCGATGCTCTCCCTGAAAATGAGTGAGAATGTTCTTCAAGTCATCAACAACACGATCATCTCTCCATTTCTCGGAGAGAACAAGTCTGCTACGCCACGCCGAGGCATTAGTTTGGTAAAGATTCATCGGGGAGCATAAGTACATTATAGGTCCTTTGGCTCCTGCCAGTTCTTCAGATATTTTCGCGATCTCGACACGAAGCTCCTGCAGACTCTTCTTATCAGCATCATGTGAGGGGCAAGAACGAATCTTTGTTAAGAGAATTATGGCAAGTGTATTATCAGCCATAGTTTTCTTTCCTGAACTCATAGAAGAAGACATATCACTACAATAAAAGTATGTCTGGCTAAACTTCTATTTATAGTAGATCAAGAAGAATATTTGAGAAACTGATAAAATTGAAACGTCAGCAGACAAGTCTGCAAGAACAAATATATACATATATACCTTAGACATGAGAATAAAGTGAGTTGATAGAACAACAAAATTTATGTATTACATGAGTATACTTTTACTTAGAGTCCACGCACTGCTAAAAATAATAAAGATGTATATAATATTATATATATATGTTACAAACACATAAAAGAAAAAAGGATAATATTATATATATTACAAAGATCTAAACCAAAAAAAAAAAGAGAAAAAAAAATACTATAGCATGCATGGCAAAAAAAAAAAAAGCATGCATGGTACATATATTTTAAAGAAAAAAAACCAAGTACATAAAAAAGGGGACGTATAATTCATTCTAGTGTACGAGATGGCTCGACTCTTACTGCATAATCTCCAGAGAACATGTGAACTTCATACATGTTATCACATGGAGTACCCCGATTATTAAAGATGGGGGATATTAGCGAGACAAGATGTCTAGCATCCAAATATTGATAGAACCATATTTGGATTTCAGTCTTTAACATCTCAACATCCCTATTAAATTGATCGCAAAGGATATGCATAATTTTGTCATGCTCGATGAGGACACGCCTCATCTCGACATCTTTCTGGAAATAATAGTTGATGCCTGCAGTAGTTCGTTTATGAGAAATAGTGTTCTCAAAGACAGCTCTTCGACACGATCAGTTAGGTCGTCCAGTTGACGTACATGATCATGACACTCCATAGCCCATTCTCGATTAACATCCTCTAAATTAGAAAGAGAGTGATGTAAACAATATACTTTATTTCGCAAATCGTTAAGGTACGAAAGAGCATTAGGAGGGAGTTCTTTTAGTTCAGTCATGAGATTCATGTTGTGTGCAAAGTGAGGAGATGAACTGTGGCCTCCAGAAGACATACCTCAGGACAGATATTCAAAAAAAAAAAGCAAAAGGGAGATTGCATGGGAAGAATGAAGGAGATGCATAGAAATGAAAGAAAAGTGTGGTAATTTATAGGCAGAATAGTTTCCTTCACAGACCTCCACGTAGTAAAAAGTTGAAGAGATGAGTAATCATCTTTGAACAGTAAAAAGATTAGTATGATGCATGGAAGTGAAAAGATTAATGAGTAATCATCTTTGAGCAGTAAAAATATTGGTGTGATGCATGGAAGTGAAAGAAGAGCATGATGATCTATAGACACGAGGAAAACCAACCCTCCACGTAATTAAAAATAGAGAGGTGAGTAATCAACTTTGAACATTAAAAAATTGTCTATGTGAAGAAAAACATTGAGCATTTTTTTTCTTAAATACAGAAAAGGGGGCTAATGTTGATGAGTAAAAAAAATTATAAATTGTGTGTAATAAAATAAAACAATAACAGTAAAAGAAGCAAAATAGTAAATAACTGTGTATAAAAAAACATGATTAGTAGCCGCACAAAACTTGAAATGAATATATACATGGGTTTAGGTGTGTATGCATAAACATAAAAGCAACTGCCACTTGATTCTTTTACGAAGATAAAGTTCACCTCAAGGAGGCATGATAAGCTACCTCTATAAATACATTCACCCAAGCTATTACCTAGGGACATACAGAGATAAGGGAAGAGAAAAAGAAGGTGTCTAGTCCTATCAAGCTTGTCTTATCAATCTTTAAAGAAACTATCCTTTCTTCATCTTTCTCTACACAGGCTGCTTGTAAACAGCATGCTTGTATACAAGCTACCAACCTCATCTGACTCCATTGAATCCTCCATCTCAAATCCTTCAGAAAGATAAACTTCAAACTAGTGTGATTTATATGCACACTCTTTGTTTATTTTATCTTTTCTTTCTTCTTCATCTTATTTCTCTCTACACAAGCAAAGTTTACGTTAATATCGCTTCTATTTACTAAAATACTCATTTACACACAGCTGAGACCATTGTTAAGAATAAACTTCTTAAAATATGTAGATCTCTATTTTATTAATAAAATCTAATCATAGCTTAAATGCTACCGTAGACGTAGGCAAATGATATTCTGTCGAACTACTTAAATTTGTGTGTTACATATAAATATATATATATTTATACTTATATGTGTATCTAGCAATATATACACATAGTTTATTTATATACATAATATGTTATAATTACTTTTATTTGTATATTTTATATTAAGCTTATAATTATTTATTATGCGTTATATCATAAGCTCTTATTTATGTATATATATATTTATAATTAAATATTTAGCGGAAACCCCTAAATAATATATATACATATTATATAGGGTTTTTTTTTTTTTCATTTTTACACTTCAAAACAGTTTTTTTTTTTTTTTTTTTTTTTTTGTATTTTAACGTAATTTTACATAGAAATCCCTACTGCAACTAGCGCTACAACCTAAATTGTAACAAAAAATCGTATAGAAACCCCTATTGCAAATAGTGCTGCAACCACTTTAAAAATTCAAACCGTAAATTTGAAAGAAAAAGTTAAAAAAAAACAATATATGGGGTAATTTCCCTATTATATATATGTGTAAAGATGTGGAAGTGAGAACTGTTCACCTAACTATTCACCTTGACATATATTAATATTAAGTCTACAGTTGTTTGCCTTTTTTACCCTTAAAAAGTAATGCCACTTACAACAATCCCTTTTTATTTTACTATAATGATAACATATTCTTGTGTGATATTATTTATTGGATGTTGTATCTTTTATTTTGAGTTTAAGTAGTTTTCCCTTTAGCTTGATATGACATTCTGGCTGAGGTTCGTGGAAGGTAATTTCCTTATTCTGTGCGATTTAATAAAAAGAGAAGATGTACTAGGCTTCCAGGAACACACTATCTGGCCTTATGGAAATGCGGTACCGAGACTAATTTCGGGTACGGGCTGTCCTTGGCGAAAGCTCATTTGAGCGAGGAACGAATATACCTTCTCAGAAGTTCTTACTGAACTTGTACTTGACCCAAGTTCTCTTTTGTGGGCCCACTGGTCGGCTTTAGATGCTGACTTGGAATCCACGTGTCCCTTACCTAAAACGCGGATAATATTTACCCCCAAGCTTTTAAAAAATTGTGGATTGTGGAAGCTTGCTTCGATCTGTATAAGCGGACAAGTGGAGGCTAAAAGTGAAACATTTACAGTTTTTCAAACGAGATTAACTATCGAAGACAACTTTTATTTATTTTGTTTTTAGGATCTGACGTGGCATTGTTTCATTGGTTTGCGAGGTATATCTGTTCAATTGATGAGGTGTGTGTGTGACAATCCAAGCATTTTTACTTACGCACAAGCTTTGAGGAGCATAACACCATGCACTTTTGCATCGATTCTAAGTGATGCATTAAATGCTGGATGAAATCTTTCAATTGTTAAATCTGTTTTGTGCTTTTAAAAGGTTTATTTTATCCGTGGATTTGGAATCCATTCGGATTGTATTTGCAACTATAAATACATCTGAATGCCACTTTTCATCTTTTTTCCTTTTACTTTGAATTTTCTCGTCTCCACACTTATAATTATCAAGCCTAAGACTACCAACAATACCAATCACAAGCTTTAGGAATTCAAAATCCATTCAAAGAAATCCTAACTGTTGGGTTTTATGCCCTAAATAAAACTCTTTACAATCTGATTAGTAATCAATATAAGAAATTTGAAGTGATTAATGTTTGCATGAATTTTACATGCTAATGGTTTAATATGTTTATTACATTTACACACAAAATCAGTTAAATCCAGATCATATGTTTATTCAAAATTACAGTATCGTCAACACAGTGGAATGTGATTGTGATCATATGAATCAAAAGACTAAGTCACTGTTTCATCAGTGTTTTGGATTTACACTAATGTGATAATCAACGATGATGTGTACTTACACTTGGAGTAAGTGTTATGTTCTTTCCAGGACATTAGTAAAGTATACTGGTTTCGAATGTATGGAGTATACATTGGACTGGACCGATATTGCAACTTAGTTAAGATATTACAAACTTACCGTTATATCTTTCCAAGTCAATATCAGTAGTTGATCTTAAGCTTAAAAGAATCTAAATCCTGATATGCTTAGGCTCAACTCAGGAGTACTATTCATGTTCTTTGATTTATTAGTTAAGCCTACTTTTGGGTCAGGGTGATACGTATATTTTGGGAACATGATAGTATGATTGAGTGGGAGTGCTGAACATAAATATGGAATCTATAGCTTCTACTAGTGTATGGAAGTCAAGTGATGATTCCCTTCGAGCTTAGCAAATAGAAGTAAATGGATGAGCTCTTGTTTAAGTGACTAATTCTTAGATCACTAAACACCATTTACAGGTAGCTAAGTGTTTTAAGGGGCAAAATACATTGAGGGGTGAGAACGGTAAAATTATCCCATCTCGATGTAAATCATCTATATAGAGGATCTTTGATCACAATAAGATTATAATAATGGTTAAATGAGATAGCATATCTATATCGTGGAACATATAATATGCTCTATATAAGTCTGAGAGTGCAATTCTAAGTTCTAAGAGTGGATTCAACGAAGAATTAATAAGTAGGAACTTACTTAGTAAATTCGGTTCACTTATTGGAAGCTCAGCATATAGATCCATGGTCCCCATTCTAGTTGAGAACATACTGCTTGTAAGACTCAATAATTGATTCGTGATTAGTCAATTATAATTCTAAAGTTAGACTATGTTTAATTTGTGAATTTTCACTAAGCAGGGGCGAAATTGTAAGGAAAAGAGATTCTAGGTTTATTTATTTATTAATGGATTTTATATGTCTAATTAATAATTAAATTAAATGACGATATTATTTAATAATCTATTTTAGTTATTAAATAATTAGTTTTGACATTTAAAAGGTTAGAATTGAAAAATTGGCGTTTTTGAGAAAATAGAAATAAAATTTGTTAAACCTGCAAAACTAAGTGGGGCCATTCTATACACTTTGGCCGACCACTTTATGTGGAATTTCAAATTGATATTTTTATTATTTTAATGCCAAATAATTCCTAACCTAAACCTAGTAGTTGCCTATAAATAGAAAGTGATGGCTGAGTCAAAATCATAACTTTGAATAACCTTTTCTGTCAGAAAATTTCTCTTCAGAAAACTGAGCCTTCCCTTTTCTATTCCTTGGCCGAAATCTCTCTCTCTCTCTCTCTCTCTCTCTCTCTCTCTCTCTCTCTCTCTCTCTCTCTCTCTCTCTCTCTCTCTCTCTCTCTCTCTCTCTCTCTCTCTCTCTCTCTCTCTCTCTCTCTCTTTTCTTCTTCTAAATTTGGAACCTTAGTGATAGGGTAAGTGCCCACACACAGAAAGTGGTAACTCAATCATAGATTGGAAGACTGTGAAGGATCAAACACAAAGAGAAGGACATTCGGGCTCAGATCTTGATAATACTCTGCGACAGAAAGGATACAAGGGTTAGAGATCTGAGTGGAAGGAGACATTAATTCCGCTGCCTCAATGTAAGGTTTTCTTAACTTTATATGTGTTTATTTTATCGTTTTAGAAAGTTCATATTTAGGGTGTTAAACAACATACTTGTGAGTAGATCTAAGATCTTGGTAAAATAATTTCCAACACTAACTTCAGCCAAAAAAGAACATGAAAATCCCACATTCCATAGTGAACTCAAAAATGTGATTAAAAGCAAAAAAGTAAATGAATGCATACTTGTTGGTGGAATCAACGATAATAAACTGATCTTTGTCGGATCTGGTAAAGGAAATTGAGCACACCTAGCACGAAGATAGTTGGCTAGGGCAATCAGCGAGTTAATCTTAGAGTTAAAGTTGTCATTTGCCAATTCACTCCTCTGAAGACGATTGATCACTGGGGGTGGATGATTTGGAAAATGACGATTTCTCAGGCGAAAAGTGATTTAGAGAAGGTCCTCGAAGAATAGGTTCATTCAATGTAAGACTTTCTCACTGTGTTTTGCTCTCAAGGAAATTTGAATTCAGACGAATGAAAAATATGAAATTGGGGAAAGTGGTAAATTATGTCTTTCAAGGGTATTTACACCAAAGGTGGTATTCCACGTAAAAAAGAAGAAAAAAAATTCAAGATTGTATCTCCAAAAGCACAAACAACACATCCAATGGCTAAGAAGTCCAACAGCCGAGTGTGTCAAACAATTAATGCGCTCTAGAATCGAGGCGCAAATCAATGATGAAGATGTTTTTCTTAGATTTCATGGCAAACAGTGAACAATCGTCGAAATAAAAGTTTTTCTAAAAAGCAACTCCTCAGTAAACGTGCTCTTCCACCACTAGATGACTGTCACGTTAACCTACCACAACTGAAGATAGAAGTTCACCTTCTGTGATCGATTAATACCTAGAAAGTAATAAAAATATTACTTTTAAACCTCCACCTGTCCACTCATATGGATTAGGGCAAGCTTCCACCGTACGCAACGTTATGGAAGTTTAGGGGGCAAATGTTATCCAGTAATGGACATGTAGATTCTAGGTCAGCATCTATAGCCAACCCGTGGGCCCAAATAAGATAATTTGGGCCAAGCCCAAGTCAGACAAGACCTTAACCAGACGAGATTCTGTCAATGACAGCCTGTACCTGAAAGCAGTTCCAGTACCGTGATGCCGAAGGACCAGAAGCATGTTCCTGGAAGATTAGTCCGATTTCCCTTTTTATTCAAGCACACAGAATAAGGAAGTATATGTTCCTCAATTCACGACAGAAGATCGTATCAATATAAAAAGGGAAATTACCTAAATAGAGACCAAGCAATTAATCCATAATTAATTTTTCACAATTATAGGACACAGTTTTGACAGCTTAATCGTATCCAATCTGCTTAGTCAGCACATCTATCCTCCTATGGGCTGGGCCTCACGAAGACAGCCCAATCTTATATATTTTCATGTAAACTTCCCATTAGAGGAAAAAAAAAGAAAATTAAGTATAATTCTCATAACACTAATAAATCCTTTAGATAAATGGTTGAATTCTCTTGCAATACTTGCTCAGGCAAAAACTGGGAGCTTATACTCATTGTATTCCCAAAGGTTTTTCTAGCTTAAATACATAATAGTACCGACTCGCAGACTAAGAGTTATTAACGCCCCAACCACGTAAAAATCTTGTATTTGTTCTATTCTTTCTTTGAATTATTTATTTCTTCAGTTCTATTTGATTATAATTCGTTTTTTAAAAATCTGGATAAACACTCCCAATGAAAACACTAAAATATTGACATCGCTTTTAGCCAATGACGCTGAGTCTTTAAAGTGATAATATTATGAATCATAATAATAAAATAATAATTATGAGCAATAAGAACACATAAAATTTTATAGAGATTCAACCTCGTCCTTTATATTTGTATTACTTTAAAGATTATCGAGATCACAAGAAGCTGGTTCAGTGAGTTTCTTAACAACCTTGATGAAAGCTTACAAAATATTTTAGCATCGTAAATGCTCTCTCAAAAGTCTGAACTCGATCCCTTGATAATAGAATGATTCTACTATTTATAACGAATATATAATGAACATTGTTACTAAAAATAATAAGAATAAATGGGAAATCAAATATGAAATCCCTTATATCAGGTTTTTGTCCATGCATACTCAAAAACCTTTGATCGATCTCTTGGAAAAAAATTCCGATGAGAATGTATAATTTATGTACATATATATCGTAGTTTCTAAAAGCTTCCTCCTCCAATTCCGCAAACTTTTTCTCCGATGAATCTTCTGGCTCGTTCCCTTGGTCCGATGGCGACTCCGAAACAAATTCATGACTTTGTGTCCCGATCTTTCACCATTTATCTCATTGCGAGAACGAAACTTAGTTCAAAGAGACGCAAAGGACGAGGAGTTTTCCCGGGGTGGTTCTTCACTCGACTGGGTACAAATCTGGGAAAGAGTTTAGGGAGAAGAAGATTTTGGTTGTTGGATCTGGTAATTCTGGTATGGAGATTTCTCTTGTTCTTGCTAATTCATGGTGCTAAGACTTCTCTTATCATTTGAAGCCCGTGGGTGCTTGCGATGGTCGGACTTAATTATCAGATAAGTCTCTCTATTTTTTATTGACTAATATTACCTTGATTTGAATTGATTTGGTTTTAGTAATACTTGTCTGTTTGCGTGACAGAAAATTGATCTCTTTCTGGCCGGCAATTCTTTAGAAGTGGAATCAATGATGTACTTTTGGTTTCTGAGAAAGCTTCATGATGATACGTTTCACTATTGATAAGTTTTCTCATTTTATTTATATTGTGTTGATTTTTTATATGGTTTAAGATTTGAATAAACATATATGTCTGTTAATAAATTGTGCATTGTATTTAAATTTCTTTGTTCATTATGTTTAAAATTTTCTTTGGTTTCAAGAATTTTTGTGTTTTCTATGTTCAGCAGTAGCCATGGCCATTCTTACGGCCGTTTTTATGGGTTAATTGTGAGATATTGGGATAGCAGTTATTTTGGTAGTTTTGAAGATGTCCCTTTTTTTATTTTATTTTATTTTTTATGTTATATTGTTTTTTTATTTATTTAGAATTTAAATTTAAATTGCTAATATCTTTATTTATATATAGTTTAAAATTGTTAACAATTTATCGATACGGTCCTCTCTCTTCTTATTACTCTTACCTCTCACAACATTTCAATCTTTCTATTTCTTCATCGTTGTTCGTGATCGCATCCCCAGTACTTACTTCTCCATCGTTTTGATCCTCCAACAAATTATCACGGTAAATATCTCTCTCTGGTTTTCTTTTTTTTCTTTTTTTGTAGACTAAATTCATTCCATTTTATATAGCCGTATTTCGATATTATGTGAATTGTGATAGTGTTTTAGTTGGTGTATATACTGTTGGATATAATCTGTGTGATTCGTGAAAGAATTGGTTATATTAAGGACCAGTGATCACGATTTTGAAGCAACTTTTCTGTAGTTTAATACCTCTTAATCAGATTCATTGTTCAAGTTACCTTAAGAGTTTTCTATTTCAATTTTCTTTGTCTATCGTTTGTTGCTGTAAATGAGTTCAATGTTTTTCTTTCTTTTGTTTCACAACTCTTTTTTATTCTTTCTTTTTTCAATGTTTTCTTTTTTTGTTATAGGTTTGTTTTATATTTATTTTGTTCTATTTTGCGCCATTATTTATGGCTTTGGCGCCTTACAAGGCTTTAGCACCTATTATATGGTTGGGCCCCTAATTATTTAGGGTAGTTTGTTTACATTTTCACGTTTTTCGGTATTGAATGTATAAGAAAATTTTGACACATTAATATTTTAAAGTTAATAAGTTATGCACTATACAGATTTATTAGTCGGAATAAAAGGATTATTTTGGTTAAGGTATGTTTTAAAGAATATTTTTAATTGAAATAATGTTTAAGAGTGTTTACTTTAAACGCTAATTCCTATTAGCTATCTTTTGGTTTATATTTTTTTAGGAATTTTCAGCATAAAAGGAAAGTGTTTAGAATTTTAATATTGAGATTCTAATATTATAATTAATTAAGTAAATTGAAGAATAAGAATCTTGAGGATCTTGTAATAAAGGGAGGTGAAAACACTAATGGTCTAATGAGAATATATTAGTTCAGATATATTTGGGAAGTCAAATTATTATAAAAATTGGTTTGTTGTCAATATTTTGGGAATGTACCAAAATTATTATATTTATTTGTATTTTTAAAGAATTTCTGGATGAGTGGTATTAGTTTTTTTATGGAAGAATTGGAAGTACAAATTTGATGGATGAGCTGCACTATTGTTTATGGATTTGGTGCCTTTTAAGGTTTTCACGCATGATTTATGGCTCGTCCCTAATTATTTAGGGTAATTGGTTAAAATTACAAGATATCATGAATTGTAAAAATATTATAAAATTTAATAGCTAACAATTATGGTATATAATTATGAAATTATTGCCTTATTAGTTTATTATAGATAACATTATATTAATTTTGGGTATATAAATTATAAATATAAATTTATTATAGATAACATAATATTAATTTGGTATATAAATTATAAATGTGGGATTTTGTAATAAATTAGAGGTAGGGATATTAATTGTGAATTGAGTATACTTTGTTTTATTTTATTTTATTTTTGGGAAGATATTGAAATAAATGGGAAGTAAATGCTAATGAAGATTGAGATTATTACCTTATTAGTTGTATAGAAAGATACTAATATGAATAGTTTTATAATAATTTGAATGGTATAATAATTAGGAGGTTATCTATTTAAATAATAAATAAGGAAGCATTATGTCATAATACCGAATTGGATTAATTAATATTAATTTAATATTATTAATTAAATGTATGATGAAGTGGTATCAGGAAAATGGTACTTTTGAATGTGAAAAGTGCAATCTTAAGTTTTAAGGATATTAATACAATTTTAGTTTAATTTAGGTTGAAAAAAGATTATAGATACATGTTTTACGCTATAAATAAAATAATAAATAATTTGACTTACTAAAGAATTTTGACATGTTTTATTCTATAAATAAGTAATATTTTTAAGAAAAAAATAAAATAATTAGTATATAATATTTTGAATATTTAAGGAATAATGGATATTTAAAGGAAAATTTTATTTATGTTTGATTTTAAAAGAGTAAGAGTAGGGAATAGGGATCCTATGAAGGTTATGAAGTAGAATGCTATAATTTAGTTGTTACTAGCCAAAGGGTAATCCCTTTGGCTAGTTCTAGTATTTTATAGGGAGATCTAGTTGCTTAGTCTTGGTGGTTGGTTGATTCTCTTCAATTTGAATAGTTTTCTAATTAAAGTTTTATGCTGTTTTTGGTTTTTTTCAGGTGGAACTTCAGTATTTATTGAGTTAGGAGCGTTGTTTGAAGATGTTATAGCTTTATTGTCTAAATTTCCGGGGGCAGTTTTGTCCCGTGTGGCTCGCTCTGAGAACTTAGCGGCCCATGGCTTGGCAAAGCATGCTCTGCGGTTAGACGATGAGCTATCCCGGTTCGAGGAGGTTCCAGCGTCGGTGGCGGACGTGGGCGTCGTAAATTCACGAGTGATTCTAATCACTTTGTCAAAAAAAAAAAAAAAAAATATGAAATCCCTTGAATCTCTCGGCTGTGCAAACTAAATCCCATAAATGTATAGATTTTATTAAAGTAAAAATAAAAAGATATTTATGAAAAATATCTCTCAGGATTCTAAATTCACGGTGTCCTTCACGGCGTCTAGTCTGAATGTTCGCTGGGTATTTAGGCATAAGTGTAAACTATTTTGGACGGAGCATTCAAAGGTGAACAAACCATCCATGTCTTGAATTAACCTCCACGTGTCACCTTGCCTAGTGCCATATCACCTTGTGCAAAAATTGAAACAACAATTCTTATTCAATTTTGTACAATTTTCATATATAAAAGTACATTCTCATACAAATAAATAACCTTATTCATTCTTTCAATTTTTCCATTTTACAAGAAGTACCAATATCATACCATGCATTTGGAATTAGAAGTCCTCTGTAACATTCAAATCCCATGATCAATAACTAGTATCTTAACAAACTGATGAAAATTTCACATGCACACGAGATACTTTTTTTATTATTTTTCTTTCTTATTAGCTAAATGAGAAGAAACAAAATAAGATAAATAAATCTGTAACAACATATAAATAAATAAAATTAGCTTACTCAAACAAAAATGGTCCCATGGTCTAGTGGTTAGGACATTGGACTCTGAATCCAGTAACCCGAGTTCAAGTCTCGGTGGGACCTTTTTTCCCTTATTTGATTTTGGTTACGAAGTCTAATGACTAAACTGGTTACTTCTTTCTTTCTTTTCCCTCTTCTCCTCGCTAACTCAAATCTTTCAAAACTCTCCTTTTCTCCCTAAAACGGCAGTTCTCTTCTCATGGCTTTGTTCCACTGAGAAGTAAACGGCGTCGTTTTTTTGGCCATGGTGGGAATGGTGATGGTAGCGGCGAACTCCATGGAAAAGCTTTCGGGTCTTGTGGACTCGGCCAAGTTGGCCACAGACATTCCATCGAAGCTCGATCGCCTCCGACAATTGAAGAATGGCTTGGTTGAAGATGATCTTGATTTGCTCTCTCACCTTCTTCCTCGTCTTTTCGAACTTCATTCTGATAGGTTCAGTCCGGTTCGCAAATTCGCTATTCAGTAAATTTCGTTAAACCCTAGCTTTTTGTGTTATCTTTTATGTTAGTTTCTTGATTCTTTATTACTTCGTTCTTGTTTTCTTATTGGTTCTTCTTTCTTTTTTCTTTGTAGGTTAATTGGCGAAATTGGACTGAAGCATGTCGATTTCTTATCTGAAATCGTTCCTGTATTGTTAACTGTTCTGAATGATCCTACACCAGCTGTTGCTCGACAAGCTGTCACTTGTGGAATTGATTTGTTTCGTCGAACTCTTGAAAAAGTTGCAATTCAGGTGAATATATCACTCTGTCTATTGTTTTCTTTTGTTTGTTATGATTAGTATGTTCTTGATTGTTCATACATTGTTCTCACTGGTTCTTTGTAGCTGTTATAAACCATATGCTCTTATATAACTGTAAAATGGAAATGAAAAAAAAGAAGAAGAAGCAAGATTCACATTCAAGGGGTAGTGTTGGTCACCTTGTATTGATTTTATGAGGAGTTTGAAAGCACTTATTTTGGAGAAATTCGACTTTGTATTTGGACCGAATACGGTACTGATATACTTTTTTCTTTAGTAGGGTCTATATTCTAGTGAATTGGATGATTCACTAGAGTCGGCATGGGAGTGGGTGTTGAAGCTCAAGGAGAAAATATTTTCAATAGCTTTTCGGGTAAGAAACAAGCTTTACAATATAGTATGATTTGGTTTTGGTTTTGTTCACTGTTTAATTTATTGTTATGTCATGCTTGCTAGCATGGTGGTGGAGGAATAAGATTGCTAGCATTGAAGTTTGTGGAGACAGTCATTCTTCTTTACACACCTGACCCTAATGGCTCTTTAGAGCCTCCATCTGACGAAGGTTACAGTTACACCACATTTGGACTTTGCCTTTGGCTCTTTATGTTTGATAGTAAAGTATGTATAACCAAACCTTGTGTTTCCTGATACAACATACATGAACTCCTTGCAGTAAACCTAATGGAATTCAATATATCTTGGCTTCGTGGAGGTCATCCCGTACTCAATGTTGGGGATTTATCAATTGAGGCCAGTCAAAGTTTGGGATTACTGCTTGATAAAATCAGGCTCCCTTCTGGGAATTCCCTCAGTAACTCGACACTTATTGTGCTTATTAATAGGTATTTACTCTTTTCCTTGTCATATGCAATATAAATCTATATACCCCATTTTCATTTGATTCTGATTGCCCTCAAATAGATTGGCAGCCAACCAGTTTAATTTTTACTACAATTGGTTTCAGTAAATTTCATTCCTACCATAATGATTTTGTGATATGTTTATCATTTAGATAAGAACAATACTAATACTAATTTATGAATACATATTGTGAATACAATGACAAACAAATAAATTTTAAGTGGCTACACTGCACTCCAAAGCAAGCTCAACCAGAAATAAGCAACCGAAAATAGAGCAAACAGCAGGAGCCAGTTCAAACAAGCTTCAAAACAGAAATAAAGAACAACAAAAGCTCCCCAACTTAAATACATCAGAAAAAAGGATAGGGTTTTAATTCTTCACACTGATTGACCCAGATGACCCATATATAAGCTAGAGAATTCTCCTTGTTTTGAAATGTTGATAAGCCTCCTATTCAGTTTGTTTACCAAAGGATTAATCTTAGAGAGTTTTATTTAACTTGTACTAGCTGTTTAATTGCTTAGGGTGAGGTATTCTATTTTCAATGGTTATTAGCTTGCAATTAGGCTGCTGATGTGGCAAAATCTATACTCTATAAATAGAGTAAGGGAATTTGGCAGATTCCTTAGGTTGAATGAGAATTGAGAGTAACTGAAGTTGGAGAGATCTAGCCCTCTTGAAGGGTTAGAAATAGGATAGAAAGCCCTCTTGAAGGGTTAGAAATAGGATAGAAAGCCTCTCAAAGAGCTTGATTATGTAATTATTGAGGATTCAATGAAGGATTTCTAGTGGGATTTCAGTATTCTTGTGTGTTATTATTGTTAGTCTATCAAATGTTCTGTCATTTCTTTCCAACACAGCCACATAACCACCAACACTGCACAGTGCCAACACCGACACACGTATTACTCACTGCCTCCACAGCCTAATCAGTAACTGGTGTCTTATTTTTTTATTCCAGTTATTTGATTGAAATTGTTTTTTTTTTTTTTTGTGTATTGTTATTTTACTGCAAAATTATCTTTTTGTCTAACTTATCATTATTACAGTCTTTCAACAATTGCAACGAAGAGGCCTGCATTCTATGGACGCATCCTTCCAGTTCTACTTGGTTTGAAGCCTACAAGCTCAAAAGTTAATGGAGTGCATATATTTGGGGTACATCATGCTTTGAAAAATGCATTCATCACCTGCTTGAAGTGTACATACCCGGGTGCTGCACCGGTACTTTTTATTCCATCTTGAATTTATAAGTTATGTTCTCTAGTTTACTGCCTTGGCTTTTCATCATGTTTCATAACTATATGGATGCCTTTAGACTTGGCATTTCATGCAATTTATGGATTAATTGTTCTTTCACTTTTGTGGGCCATTTGAAATTCAAAACTTTTTTCTTTTTCAGTGAAAAAAACTAGGTTTTACAAATAGTTCAAATTTTTTAATTTTTGGTTTTTTGTTTTGTGTCCATAAGTTTCTTATTTATTTTCTCTACTCTTCTTTGATATATCTTTTCACAAGCAACCAATTGTTGTCCAAACTCATTTTTTCTCCAGATCTAATGATTTGTTAGTAATGATAGCATTGATTGTGTAGTGGCGTGATCGTTTAGCAAGGGCCTTGAGGGAGATGAAAGTTGGAGGATCAGCAGAGCCTGTCCTTCACCGTGTTTCTGAGATTAATGGGGGTCTGGGAACAGAGCAAGAAGATACTCCCCTTGCAAAGGTGATTTCTCATATTTATTCTTTTTTACTTATTTTGCATACTCCTGGAACATAATGCATGCATATGTATTATTTTTATACATACCCGCTTGCTTCTGTACCCTCATATAACATCTTAGAAATTTACAGGAAGAGAAACCTATTGTTAGACCATATGACTCCGTGCACAACAATCTTGGAAAGAAAAGGTCAGGAGCACAGGGTAAAGGTAATTGTGCTAAGGATGAGGATTCATCAGGGAAACGAATCCGAGTAACACCTAGTGCCTCGGCTGAATCAGCTAAAGAGTTTGATAAGAATAATAATGGTGTTCAGGATGACATTTCGTCAACTGGACCAACCACTTCTAAAGGAGAGAGTGATACTGGTCCTGTGCATCAACTTGTCGCCATGTTTGGTGCCTTGGTTGCTCAAGGGGAAAAAGCAGTAGGTTCTTTAGAGATACTCATTTCAAGCATCTCTGCTGATCTGCTGGCTGAGGTAGTGATGCTCAATATGCGCAATCTTCCTCCAAGTCATTCTATAAACGAAGTGGATGATGAACCACTGCTGAACATGAGTATAATTGGCAGCGATTCTCAAGTTAAATATCCACCATCATTTGTTGCTAATGTTCTTTCACTTTCCAGTACTTTCCCACCAATAGCTTCACTGCTAGACACTCATCAGGCAGTATCCGATGATATGATGGTATGATCTCATCCTCTAATCTCTTCTCAACCTCTTTCACATTTGTCCATCTTTTTATTTTTCCTGTGTTCTAAATATTTGTATTATAAATAAAATAAGGTACATTCATTCATTTTAGCTTTCTAGATACCTTGACACATATATCTATGTTTTATGGTGATTGCAGCAACCTGAAGAGGAGGAAGAATGTTTAGCCGATAATGCTGTTGTTGATGGTGCTGAATCTCCATTGTATTCTACTGGGTTATCTGCTCCTGATGTTTCTTCTGAATTGGGCAAAGGTTGCCTAGCAATTCCATCTGATATTAATGATTTGGGGAATCTAGAGAATGAAATACCTGGATTGGATTCTGTTGCTCATAATGATGGCCTGTCCGGACATCTAGCTGCTTCGTCATTGATCTCCACTGACTTAGAAGATGCCAGTTTAGATCAAATCACTAGCTGTAGTCAAATATTGCCACCGAATGTACTTCCATCTGTGTCAACAGATAGGTCTGAAGAGCTAAGCCCGAAAGCAATTGTTTCAGATGTCAACAGCCTGGTTTCTTCAACAGCAACTTCAGTTGGGTTATCTCATCATTTTGTCTTGCCAAAAATGTCAGCTCCTGTTATCAGCCTTGCTGATGACGAGAAAGATGATATGCAGAAATCAGCCCTCAATCGTATTGTTGAGGCTTATAAGCAATTATCAGTTGCGGGAGATTTACAAATTCGATCTTCGTTGCTTGCAAGCTTGGGAATTGAGGTAATAATTCTAGGTTCTTGAAGATGTTATTATCTTCACAGCTTGTGGGAGACTATATATTTCTAGTATTTACGGGTAGAGCTGTCAATCAATGATTTTTTATCTTTTCTATGGAACTGTTTTATTTTAAGCAAATGTCTTGTGGAAAGGATATAGGAAAATCTTCTGTGGTCTCTGTCTTCTTCAAACTAGTCATTCCTTCAAAATTTGCCGGCTTCTTTCTAGTGTTCAAACATACTGATAATTTAGTTAGACACTGATGATCGTTTTCTTAGGTTTTGTTGATTTCGTTATCCTCCAAAATCAAGTTCACCAATCAATTATGTAGCACTTGTAAACTTTCATGGTGTGAAGTTCTAATCTATTTTTACTGTATTTTTTCAGTTTCCCTCTGAGTTAGAACCCTGGAAGCTGATACAGAAGCATATTTTGGCAGATTATGTAAATCACGAGGCAAGTAAACTCTTGGTTTTGTTTTCTTATGTTTGCTAAATGATTTTCCACCTTGTGTAACTTAATGGAGACACTCATTCCCTGGTTTTGTATTTTTTTTTTGGTTATTGCACCTTTATTTCTTTGATATAAGAAAATGACGATAACCTTTTTCCATGGAATTTTTGATCCCGGGTGCTACTTTGTACACCAAGTTGATATAAGGTTTAGCTTACAGATACATTAATGAATGAAGTAGATGAAAAATGTTAACTATCCAATCGCTGTGTACTTGCTCTTAGTTTCAAACTTTCTACAATATGATTGCTTTGAAGTGCGTTGTTGGTTGCTGTAGAGTTAATGGTTCTCAGAGTTATGTGCTATTTTATTATTAATTTCTATTATCTGTCCAGCTGACTGTAATTAGTGAATTTCTTCAGGGACACGAGTTGACACTGCGTGTCCTGTACAGGTTATTTGGTGAAGCAGAAGAGGACCGTGACTTTGTATCGTCTACAACTGCTACTTCTGTATACGAAATGTTCCTTTTTACTGTGGTATGTATTTTGTTGGTCCTTTCAAAAGACAACTTTGCATTTCTTTCAAAATATTAATTTATAGTTTTTATTTTTATGCAGGTCGAAACACTTAGAGATTCATTTCCACCCTCTGACAAATCATTAAGCAGATTGCTTGGTGATGTTCCGTATTTACCAAATACAGTTTTAAAGTTATTGGAGTGCTTGTGTTCGCCAGAAATCTTGGACAAGACTGAAAAAGAAATTCAAAGTGGTGATCGAGTGACTCAAGGCTTGAGCACAGTATGGAGCTTGATTTTACTAAGGCCCCCTTTCAGAGATGCCTGCTTGAAAATTGCTTTAAAGGTTTTTCTCTTCTTTTACTTCATTACATCTGGGTGTCTTACATTTCTCAAACCCCTCGAGTGAAAATCTAAATTTGTTTCTTATAATGAGAATTATGTTTGTATATGGTGTTTTCGTATCCTTTTAATGTTTCTAGCAGGAGTTACTGAAAACAACTCTTTTCCTGTTATTGCTTTGTTTCTAAGGTTCAAATTTATGCATGTTTAACATCGTCAGTTGTGACATTGTCAGGCTCATTATGTTCAATATACAATTTTTTATATGATAATACTATAATTTTGTTTTGTTCTTTCTTTTCCGTGCAATTTTTATTGGAAGAACTTATGATAAGCAACATATTTTTTCCATTTTGCTCCTATTAATTGACATTTTCTTTTACCATATAAAAGAGTGCAGTTCATCATCTGGAGGAAGTTCGTATGAAGGCTATTCGACTGGTACTTTATTTGCTTCTTGCAAGTAATGTAATTGTTTATCTAACTTATTTTTATTGTTTTTAAGTTAACTATATTAGTATTTTTTCATTTGACAGGTAGCCAACAAGCTTTATCCTGTGTCATCCATTGCTCAAAGCATAGAAGATTTTGCTAGAGAAATGCTGCTTTCTGTAATAAATAGTGATTCCTCAGATAAATTGGATGCTGAAGGACCAATTACTGAACGCAGAAAGGTAATACTCCTTTCTGAACTGACTGTTTCACTTAACTTCAACAGTTAGATAATATATGCATGCTAGATTTTTGTTTGATCTTTAAATCCTACTTTTTCAGGATCCTGATCCAGAAAGGCCTTTAAATGAACTTCAATCAATGAGTACCAACAGTAAAGATATGCCCTCTGATACTCATCAATCCTCCACTTCCCAAGGTGCTTCATCTCTTATGGTCTCTGAAGCCCAACGGTGTATGTCACTATATTTTGCTTTGTGTACAAAGGTATTTCATCAATTTTGATGTGATATTTATCTCTCAATTTCACAAATTTTTCTTTTATCGCATTGTAAACAGAATTAGACATGTAATTTTTATGATTTACTTGGCAGAAACATTCCCTCTTCGGGCAAATTTTTGTTGTTTATAGAAGTGCATCTGCGGCAGTTAAGCAGGTATAATAACTATGTTTTGGCTGTCCCTATATAGTTTCTGTCATCTCTTGAAATTACTTGATGTTTGTTTTCCTCTATGGGCCTGCTTCTGATTCACTATTTGATTCAGGCAGTTGATCGTCATATTCCAATACTAGTCCGCACTATGGGCCCATCACCAGCACTTCTAGAAATTATTTCGGATCCTCCCGTTGGAAGCGAGAACCTTTTAGTGCAGGTTTTGTTTGTTTTTCTGTTACTGAATTTGGTCAAACACCTTTCAAGGAGATGTTTGTAATTTGGTCCACTTTTTCTTTTGGACAATGCAGGTTTTGCATACTCTGACAGATGGAGCAGTTCCTTCTCAAGAATTGATAAATACAATTAAGAAGCTATATAATTCAAAACTAAAGGTAGATTATTCAAAATTACTTTGTTAATCATAGAAAAATAAGATAGTAGTTAATGTATGTCTTGTGAAAAATATGATGATATTATGTTTGATTGTAATTTTTGCAGGATATAGAGATTCTTATTCCAATATTACCCTTTCTTTCTAAAGATGAGGTTTTTCCTTCTTCTTTTTTCCCTATTTATTTATTTTTTTCTTTCCCAGTCTGTATATATTATAATTCTAAAATATGGTTATTGGTTGGTTGCTTTAAAGGTTTACCAGTTTTTTTGTGTTTATATAAGAAATATACTAAAACAATGTGTTGACATTAGTACAGTCTATGGATATTAAGAACCTAGCTGCACTATTATGTTTTTAACACTTGGCTCTTCTTTCCAAGGTTATTTTTAGAAAAAAAAAAAGTAAGAATGGCATAGAACTATTATTACGTGATTTTCACTGAGTTAACTGATGTATGAGAGTAAAAGGTTTAATAAACTTTATTTACACAATTAAGATTTTATAAAGCTACTTGTCTATACAATTGATGCGATATGGTTTGTTTTTTTTTAAATACATGTTCAGTCTTCCAATATTTATTTGTCCGTGCTCAATTCATCTCACCCTTTTTTGTTGAATAACTATGAATGCCATCCTTATTGTCAGAAGATTCTGATTGGACTCTCTTTCTTATAGTTGTGAATGCCTTAGCATATTGGGAATGCTTTCCAATGAAAGAATTGTTTGTTGTCCGTCTTATGTTTGTACTGTTCTTTTACTGATTTAATTAGCTTTGTGGCAGGTTTTGCTCAACTTTTCCCGAGTTGTGAAACTTCCACCAGAAAAGTTTCAAACAGCTCTCATTCGCATACTACAGGTATCTATATATCCATTTTCTGAAAAATACTTATCATCCTGATGGAACTTCTTAGAGAATCCTACTTGGTGTAAAATTATTGGGCCTTGAAAAACTGTGTCCTTTTATCATTTTTTTGTTCTTTGTAGAATTGTAAGGACCAATATTTAGGATACATATAGATCAATTGGAGGTTTTTAGTACAGTTCCCATGTATTTATTGGCCCCACATGAGAAGGGAGGAATTCCCCACATGAGAAGGGAGGAATTGTGATGCATTCTTGGCACAATTCCTAATTTTTATGCAACACAGATTTTATATAAATGATCAAATCTATTCTTGTCACTGTACAATCATACTTAGTACCCCTGTTATCATCTTTGGATTTAACCAGCTTAGATAAGCTATGTTGAGGATAAGATTCTCTGATTTTAATAAAATAAACTCTAAGGAACAGAGTAAATTAAGAAGTATTCAGTTTTTTTGTACCGAGGGTCTCCTACTATCCACTTTGTATTATTCATTTTATTGTTAGTTGATTTCTGTCTATATTAACTTATCATTCTTTCACAGGGCTCACCACATTCTGGTCCACTGCTTGCTCCTGCTGAGGTCTTAATTGCTATACACGGGATTGATCCTGAAAGAGATGGGATCCCTCTGAAGAAGGCATGTTTTCTAAACTCCAATCCCCCTCTGTTTTAAAAGCTTACCAAATCAAAGCGAGATGTGGGATAATTGATGATATTTTGTAGCACAGGTCACAGATGCTTGCAACGCTTGTTTCGAGCAACGACAAACATTCACCCAACAAGTTCTTGCCAAAGTGTTGAATCAATTGGTTTGTATCACTGGAATTATCCTTTGTTGCCAAAGTGTTCAAGCTAAACTTACAATGACCAACTTTCGTCCTTTTATAGGTTGAGCAGATTCCTCTTCCTGTCTTGTTCATGCGTACAGTGTTACAAGCCATAGGGGCTTTTCCTGCACTGGTAAGAATTTAAGAAGCAGCAAGTTCTTTTTCCCATTTACTGTCGAACACGGGAGTCAACTCTGTTATTGGTGTATAACAAGCCAGTAACTAAGAGTCTAAGAGCATGAGTGGTTTTTAACAGGACAATTTTTTTCCTTCTCTCAGGGGATCAACAGAGGGGTTTTTAAATGCCCTTGTTGTTGCTATTCTTATTTTTAACTTGTTCTCATGGTTTTTGGCTTGTGCAGGTAGATTTTGTTATGGAGATCCTATCTCGACTTGTAAGCAAACAGGTACTAAGATTTTACGCCAAGTAATTTAATTACTGCACATTTAATATTTAGGCTTTCTTCATCTTTTTTACAATATAAGCTTTTGCAGATTTGGAAATACCCCAAGCTGTGGGTGGGTTTCTTGAAGTGTGCATTCTTGACGAAACCTCAGTCTTTTGGTGTGTTGCTTCAGGTATCTTCAGAGGCTTATCGTGCTTTTTATGTTTTATGAATTACGTTGAAAAAAAAACTCTCATCTATAGTGTAACTATTTATTTTATCCTGTTTTATTGTTATGTTTTGGTTAAATTTGATTAAAAATCATTTTTTTTTTTGTGAAATTAACCAACATCTTCTTCCTCAAAGGAGGAGAGTTTAGTGCACTAGCACATTTCAAAGTGAAACTCGTGTCTTGAACTTTGAAGATGCTGAAAGTTTTTTTGTCTGGCAGCTACCTCCACCACAACTTGAAAATGCATTGAATCGGACCCCGGCTTTGAGAGCCCCATTGGCTGCACATGCTAGTCAAATGGATATTCGATCATCACTTCCGAGGTTCATTAAATTACCTTCTCATTTTTTTTTTTTTTTTATGGAATCAGACGGGGAGAACTTGTGGCCTGTAAATGGTTCTCTTAGATTATTTCAGTTATATTCTTTTTTTTCTATCTTCTTATCAGGTCTATATTGGTAGTTTTGGGCATAGCTTCTGATACTCAGACTTCAGCACAGGCTCAAACAAGTCAATTACAGGCACAAACAAGTCAGTCACAAGCACAAACATGTCAGTCACAGACTCAAACTAGTCAAGCACAGGCACAAACAAGTCAGTCACAAGCACAAACATGTCAGTCACAGACTCAAACTAGTCAGTCACAGGCGCAAACTAGTCAGTCGCAGGCGCAAACAAGTCAGTCGCAGGCACAAACAAGTCAGTCGCAGGCTGCAGAAACGAGCACTGCAGATAAGGAGGGTATCAAAGAGAAAGCTAAAGAATCATCTAGTGCTTCTTAAAGTTTCAGCTCAATTAATTCTTGAAGAGCCTGCTGAGAAATGATCTTGGCATTTGGCGAATGGCGAATACAACCAAGTTTCCCACCAACTTTTTATGACCAGCTTACCTCAGACTGGAATGATATTCTGCAATCTTTTAATTTGGATTGAATGGACAGAGTCAAGAACGGAGGCCATATGCCGAGCAATTATATTCTTGGATAGACGAGAAGGCGAGGGCATTATGAATACAGATAAAGCAGAATTTCAGTGTGCTTGCCAAACTGGCTATAGGGGATAAGTAGCCAAATTAATAATATTAATGTGCTATAGTGTGAAATTTTGTAAGAGGAATAATGATTGATAGGTATGAAGAAAAGTTCTTTCGAACACTCTATGAATTATTCTTATTTTTCAGAGGTCAACCTTAGGAGTTGAGACAATGATTGATGAGTTTCATAAATTGGTAAGTTGTTTCTCTCTGGGATGATTTTTCCAGGGTAGTTGTGTTCTTAATCTATTGAAAAGTATTTGGGGTTCGGATCTTACTATTTCAAGCTCGAATATTTATCAGACCGGTTAATTATAGCACTTGTTAATTTTAGAACATCTCCAAAATATCTAAATACGGTGCTATATTTGACAGAAATAGTCAGTAAATGCTATATTTGCTATTTAAGATGCAAATAAGTAAAAAAAAAAAGGTAACATATTAATGATGATTCATTTATAAATTAAATATTTTTTAAAAAGACTTAATAACAATATAGTAATTGTATTAGAGTATAATTAATGGGAAAATTATAATTTATTTTGTCAAATTTAGTACAGTGCAGTGTCTGTGCTCTCTCTAGATTTTTATTGTCAAATTTGGTAATTTTTTAATATGTCAAATTTGGTATTGTCTCAAATTAATTGTAAATAAGATTTTTTTTATTGGTTGTTAAATAAGCAGGGTTAGAATAGATCATTCTCGTTTCACGAGTACAATGAAAGATGGATTCTTTAACCATAAAAATATTCCAAACCTTTTCATAGTTATTTTACAACTTGAAGAATATAATAATAGTTAATTACAAAAGAAAAAAATAGAGTTAAAAATCTTCCATGATACATTTGATTTAACTTTTTAGGTGATCTTCTTGGAAGTTGTTTCTCTTCTAAGGTGCTCTATAAGAATCCAAAATTCCATGAATGGCCTTGCACAATTTGTTCATGTAAAACTGAAGGCAACCGCCATCTGACCGACGGCTTTCCGATATGCTAATTGAGTAACATGAATTGAAAGACTTAATCAAACATTATTTGAAGTTAGATGAGGGAATTCCATGCATTTGAAACCATTCTGGCATGTGAAATCGTTCATGAAGGACGGGCCTAACATCCTTTTGTCGAGAGAGGTTCTTGAGGAGTGGAAGCAAAACCTCCAAAAGCTATATTCATTTCAAAGGCAGAAGGACTTGAAAATCAAGATACATTTATGCAAACACTTAGAACTTATTGAAATAAAAGTAACTGCATTACCTGATCATCATATGGCTGTCCAGCAGAAAATGGAACACATGGTATACCATTCAATGGTTGACGCAGAAAACTGAATGGGTTGTTATCGACAAGGACAACTCGAGAAAGATCTTTAGAAATACAAGATAGGTCCTTCACGTGTTCTCGAAATTCCCTGTGATAATCATTTCCTGAATTTGTCAATCTCAAACGCAAAATATGAGCATGTAAAAAGCAATACAAATAAGAGTGTGAGTTGTATCATTTATCATTTGATTTTAGTTTGGGTTTTTGATGCTCAAATAGATGGGTTTCTAGTGACTAAACAGTTAAAAGTTCATTAAAAGTAGCAGAATCAAAACCCAAAAGGTAGTCAGACCCACAATGATGAACATGCTACTTTAACTAGTAAAAACTGGATACTTCTTGAGATAAAAAAGAAAGTTGCACAGAAATATATTAGCATCAAAAGGTGGAAAGTAAACCAGAATTGTTTTAGTCTCATTCTCCAAAACTGTGGGAATAAGCACAAAGGAAATAGCACACTGACTAGATAAACATGTATATCTCTCTACTAATGAGTACTGACACAAGATCCTTAACAGTGGTTATCAGTCACCAACAAAATAAACACAATCCAGTCAAAGTGGATATATACATATTATTAGTACTTACGTGCTTACTGTAGAAGGACGATATAGACGATGGCTAAATCGATTCTCAACATCAATCCTATCAACAAGTGGTCTAGCATACCCTGTAAGAGAAATATGACAAAATAAGTGGAAAGAAGAAAAGAAAAAAGAAAAGCATAATTGAATATTTGAAAGGCAATCATCATACCTTCAAGACCAGCAGTAAATAATACAAGGACTGCAAATTCACCAATCTGTTTCAAGAATTCGTGCAAACCAGGACGTTCAAACACAGTTACATAGCTTATCTTTGGCTTTCCATCACATTCCTTCAAAATCAGAGAAACCCCATTAATCATTTTATTTTCTTAATCATTTTGTATAGAGAGAAAGATTAGAGACAGACAGACCTTGTCTGAAGAGACACATTCCAACTCAAACCACTTTAACCCAGCATCAGTGGCTTGAGTTCGAATCATGGAAGGCAAGCTAGAAGTTTCATATGCACAAATTAAAGTCTCATCCAAGTCCAGAACCACCTACATTACATTACCAAGTTGACCCATATTAATAAACTTACAAATATATTCAATAAAGTCTCCTGTGACTAAATTTGTATATTATTCAAAATTCCCTATAAAAAAAAAGATAATTTTTTTTTCGAAATTGCAAACACAATGCGGATCAATTAATCAAAAGCCCTAAGAAAACAACATTCGTGATGAAGTTAATAAAGAGGAACTCACAGTGAGCTTTTCAAGAGGATCATCGGCGTGAGAGACACCATCTTCGAGGCAGAGAGGGAGTTCAACAAGGGGCAAGGGCTTAAAGGAAGGAGAAGAGGAAGAAGAGAGGATCCGATTATGGGTGAAACCGATGCAGGAAAGTACCTGAGGTACACAGGGGGTACCTCTCAGGATCTGAAGAAGGATCTCGAAGAAGAAATCAATCCAGTTCATCAATGCTCGCCATAGCTGGACAGACCTAGGCGCGTAGACTTCAGTCGCCGTCACCGCCGCGTGGTCGATCTCCGCCATTGATCTACTACTACTGAGTACCGCAGTAGAAGCTTTTCACAGAGAAAAGAAGAATAGAAAAACGATGACTTTTTTTATATATATTTTAAAATTTTAAAAATAAAATAAAATATGATATTCTTTTCTCACTGGACAAGAAGAAGAATATCATATAATATATTATTTTTTTTTAAGGCAGTGTGTTTGGGGAATTATCTGATGCGCCGTAGTTAACGTTGATTAAAAGCTAATTGATGACGTGGCTTAATATTATTAGGTTTTTAAATTGATTTCCTGATGGTCGTCAATGCTACTCCAACAATATTTTGCGGCCCATAATGTAGCCAAGTGGGCCTTTTCCCATCAGAGGTTCGGATCAGTGCCTCTGACCTCCTTGCCCGATAATATTTTCTGTAATGACCGACAGGTCTAACTGTTTTATGTTAATATATTGCACGCTTTTTTTCAAAAAAAAAAGTCAGTGCTACTCCAACTCTCCAAGGTTCTTTCTTTCTTTTATCTTTTCTTATGTTTTTAAAGCTAAAATTGGTAAAGTATTTTTCTATTTAGCCTTAGATCACCTATTCCTATTCAAAATACAAAAACTCAAAGATAAAACATTATAAATAATATGATTCCCTTTCAAAAAAAAAATAAATAAATAAAGCTAATTAGTAATTTTTCCCCCTAAACTTTAACATGTACCAAATCGTGCCCCTTGAACTTTTTTGGCCGTTAAAAATTTCTCTCGAACTATTGAGATTGTTAAATTTAAGGACTTTTGTCTAATTTCATTCAATTTTACTATTTCAGTGATTGTTTATGTACTAAATTATGGTCCCTAGACTTTGATATCTACCAAATCATGCCCCTTAAATTTTGATGTGTACTAAATCATGCCCCCTGAACTTTCATCCATGTTAGAATTTTTTTACTAAAATTAGACAAAAGTCCTTAAATTTAACAATTTCAATAGTTTAGGGGGAATTTTTAACGGCCAAAAAAGTTCAGGGGGCTGATTTGGTACATGTCAAAGTTCGGGAGAAAAAATTACTAATTAGCTAAAAAAAAAATAAATAATATGCTAAATCTTCCTCAAATCTTACTTAAACATAACACAAAAATTTGTGGTACATCTAAGCTAAATTTTATTTTATTTATTTATCTTTTGTAAAACATCAAAGCTAAATTTAATTTCAAAGTACTGTAAAATACTAAAAAAATAAATAATTAATAGTTTTGCCCCTTAAACTTTCAATAATACTGATTCTGCCCTTAAAATATACGTCTTATAAAAAATTCCATGAACTTTTACATTTACACTAAACTAGTTAGTCCTTTTGTTAAGTTCCATCTTATTATTCCGTTTAAATGCTGATGAGTATTTGTAAATTAGTTACTTTACTCCTAAACTTTGAAAACTATCAAATCGTACTCTCTAAAAATAAAAATGAGAAAGATTCAATATTTTTTTTTCAGTCAATCTTAAAAAATAATTTAAATCTTAAAAAAATAATTTTAAATAATTAAGAAAATTAAAAAGCAAATTAAAATTTTAAAAATTATGAAGTGATTTAAAAAATTATTTATTTTTTATTAAAAAATCCATTTATAAATAAAAAAATATACTAAAAATTAATTTTTGTGAAAACTAAATTTTAGGGAAACAAGTTTGAGTCTAATTTTTTTTCTTCAAAAATCTAGATTTGTTTAGGTAAACATAACATTTTTTTAGTTTAATTCTAACTTTTTTTTTCCAAATAATTTATATTTTTATTAAATTTTCAATTATTTTTCTTTATTTTTTAAGATATGAGTTTATAAATATAAATAAGCTTGATTTTTTCTTCAAAAAAAAAAAAAAACTTACTTTGTTTAAATTATTTATTGAATTTTCAATAATTTTGATTTGAATCTTTAAAATATGTGTTTATAAATAAAATAAAGTTTGAAAATATTTTTTAGGAATAATTTAAGTTTTTTAAGTACACTTAATATTTTTATCAAGTGTTTTAATAATTTTTATTAATTTTTTAAGAATTAATAGAGCATTATAATTTTTAAAATTATTTTTTTTTAATAAAAGGATAAAATTTTATTTTGGTCAAAGTTTAGAGGGTAAAAATACTAATTTTTAACGGTTGAAGAAATGAAAACTAACAGAAGAGGCGTAATTATGTAATTGTTATATTTTAGGGAAAAAATTTATCAAGCCGTATATTTTAGGGGACAAGATCATGTAGTGTCAAAAGTTTTGAGAGAAAAATGCTAATTATTCAAAAAAAATAAAAATTAGAGATAATATTTTTGTCTTATTACAAATATAGGGGTCTTTCCTAAATTTTTTAAACATGCATGGCGTCGAGAAGATTACTATAATTTTACCATTTTAATAACCAAACTGTGTTATAATTTATGGGAATCATCACATATACTATTTTTAACTTTTTTTAAAAAAATTTACGGTTTAGATTGCTCCAGTAGTTTCTATGTGGGTTGTTATGTGGATTTGTATAAAAATACAAAAAAAAAAAAATAATACTTTGAAGTGTAAAAATAAAAAAAAATCCTATAATTTATTAAAATAAAAAAAATCAAAGTGGAATTTCTATTTTTAAGTTGAGATATTTGGAGTGAAAATACTACAATTTTCAAAATTATTAAACTCGTAGGACTACTAGAAAAATAAATAAATAATTTTTTTGATTAATTTAAATTTATATAGAATTTAATCAATTTAAACCCCTCCAAAAAAATCCTATTACCTAATGCATTATAGAGGGCGATTAGTGGTTGTCTTCGTACGAGAGTTCAGTTGAAGACTAAACATATGGATGTCTCTTTGTTGTGTTTGATTTATCATGGGGCAGGTGAATTAATTTTGCACTATTTAGTTGCCTGGGATTTTGCGCAGAATTGTTGGCGCGTAGTGGCTTTGGCTATGATTCCAGTTGATGCAGGGTCGTTTGGGGACTGGTTTCTTCATTTGTTCTCACGACTGGGTGAGGAACAAAGTGTTCAGACGGTGATGTTAGTTTGGACAATTTGGTTCGCACAAAATCAACTCTTGTGGAAGGGTAGGAAAAGTTAGGTGGAGTTCGTTGTCGATTTGGCTCATATCACTCTTGATTAGTGGAGAAAAGCTCGAGAAAGAAGTTTGTTTTCTACGTTTGATACTTGTTATCTTTCGGATAGGGCTGAGCTATGGTCTAAACTAGGTTATGAAAAACTCAAGGTCAATATTGATGTTGCATTGTTTGACGAGGAGGGAATGCATGGGTTTGGTGGGGTTGTTCTGGATCACAAGGGTCGGGTCATGGCTGGGATTATGGGACTACGGATTGGGCAAGTTCTTCCAGAGATTGCTGAAGCCATGACTCTCAAGGAAGTGTTATCATGGTTGAAGCGCGATTTTCTAAGTGCTAGTATTATCGAATCCGATTGTCTGGTTTTAGTACAAGCTGTTAGAAATTTGAATGTTTTGTCATCCACTTTTCATGGTGTCGTTGAGGATTGTAAACAATTTTTATCTTCTTTTAGGGATATTTCTTACGTTTTGTCGAACGGTCTGCTAATCAGGCTGCTCATCTTATGGCTAGAGCATCTTGTTTATATGTTGATCGTATTTTTTTCAGAGTATAATCTCCCTTTTGATGTTGCTAATATTGTTGAGGCCGAGTTAGTTTAGATGAATGAAATTTACAGTTAAAGGATTCGAACTTGGGACGATGTGTGAAACTACTAAGCTATTCCTATCACCATATTTTTTTTAAAGCTGCAGTAATACTTTCTTATTGTAAAATTAACAATACTTAATCGATAAATAATTATTTTCAAAAAAACAAAATAAAATCAATAAATAATAATTTTCGACTGTTCTCATCAAATCGACAATTAAATAGAATTACCATTCCTTTCTAAGAAATAAAATAAATATAATTATCACTATATTATGATATTCTCCAACAAATCTTTTGCTCTTTTTTTTTTTTTGACGAATGTAACAACAGATGGGCAATTCAGTTCAAGTTACAAAAATAATATGGAGATTAGTCTCGCCAGATCTACTCCTTCTCAAGCCCTAGTGCTGTCGAAGCCATATCATGAGCATGAACATTAAAATTCCTAGGCAAGAATTCCAAAATAGCAGTAGGGAAAGTAGACAAAGAGCTTTTAACATCTTGAACAACATCCGAAGTGGCTGAAAGATCCATCATCCTGGAGTTCACCTTTCCCACCAACAGTTGAGAGTCTGAAACTACTTTTGCAAGTGGAAAATGAACATTTTGACGCTAGAGTAATCCTGCTTTGAGGGCTAAAGCTTTTGCTAATAACGGGTTTATCTTTGCTTTAACAGGAATTGACAACCCAGCAATAACAGAACCCTTCCAGTCTTTAACAACAGCTCCTAAACCAAGCTTCTCAACAGTAATGTTAATGGCGGCATCTGTTAAGAGTTGATAGGATCATTTTGTGACCTGCTTGTCATGATGAGGGATGGGTTTGTTGGTCACTTTGCTTCTATCCACCTTCTTGAGTTGAGCTTCCTGATAATCCATCAAGTACCTAATAGTCCAATTAACTAAATCAAATGCAAACAAGTGAGATTTACCAAAAATCTTTTTATTTCTATTCTCCCATATAGCCCATAAAAGACACAACAACAACATAAAATCATTCTTGTTTAAATCAGCAAAACCAGATAGAATAAAATCTCTAATATCTTTGAATTTATTTTGAGAATAAAACTGCTTAAAAGAGGAGGAGTTCCATACCTGTCTCGCCCTGGAACTGTCTAGAAGTGCATGGGAAACTGATTCATTTAAGCTGTTACAAAAACAGCAGGGTGGTGTGGGAAGAACTTTTTTGGAAAAAAGATTAGAAGCAGTTGGTAGAATATGATAAAAAGCTCTCCAACCAAAGATTTTAACTTTTGGAGGGAGGTTTAAGTTCCAGAATTTTTTCCACCAATGTGTCATGTTCATAATATTGGAAGAGGAGGGGGAAACAGAACCAGCATTTGCTAAGTGGTAAGCAAATTTGACAGTAAACATGCCTGAAGATTCTCCATTCCAAATAAGTTTATCAATTTTGTCATTACCTCCAATTGGAACTTGGAGAATATTATCCACCATGTCACTGTCAAAAAACTGAGCCAATTTGTCAACATCCCATTGGAAGTTTTAATTAATAAAGAAACTGACTCTATCAGAAGAGGGAGAATGATCACCCTTATATCTAAGGTATTTCACATTTGGAATCCAAATATCTTGAAGAGTACGAATGGTGCTACCATCTCCAACTTTCCAAATAAGCCCTTTCATGAGGAGAGCTCTTCCCTAAAGTAAACTATTCCAAGTAAGGGAAGGAGAATGCCTTTTTTTTTGCATCTAAGAAGGTATTGAACTTAAAATATCTAGCTTTAAGAATACGAGATAAGAGAGAGTTAGGATGAAGGAAGACTCTCCAAGCCTGTTTTGCTAAAAGATCTTGATTATGCTGAATCAAAGAACGGAAACCCAAACCACCAAAAAACTTAGAATTACAAAGATAAGACCAAGCTTTCCAATAGATTTTAGAGGAATTTCCCATAGATCCCCACCAGAACTGGGCCATGAGTTGCTCAATTTTCTTACAAATAGAGACGAGAAGTTTGAAACAAGACATAACATAGGAGGGAATAGCCTGAATAATAGCTTTTAGGAGAACTTCCTTACCAGCCTTGGAAAAAAGTTTATTACTCCAAACATTCAGATGAGAACTGACTCTATCAAGGATAAAGTTGAAACTGGTTTTTTTAGAACGACCAAAGCACTGAGGGACACCTAAGTATTTGCTCACAAAAGGCTTATTATCTAAACCTAGATTAGAGTGAAAATAATCAAAAATCTGAGAAGAAGTATTAGGAGAAAATAAAATCAAAGATTTAGCAAAATTAACTTTTTGACCAGTAGCTAGATGGTACAAATGGAGAGCCTCTTTTAAAGCATCACAAGAATCAAAGGAGGCATCAGTGAATAAAAGGGTATCATCAACAAAAAGCAAATGTGAAATTGATGGAGCTGATCTAGCAATGGAGATGCCCCTGAAAAAGCCATTTCTTTCTTGGATCTTTAAGGCTGAGGACAGACCTTCAGCACAAAGAAGGAAAAGATATGGTGAGAGAGGGTCCCCGTATCTTATACCTCTAGAAGGAAAAATTTCTTTAGACACATTGCCATTTATATTAAACCGTATGGAAACAGAGGAAAGACAGTTGCTAATAAGTCTAATAAAAGAACGAGGAAAGTTGAGTTTATGAAGGATCACTAGGACAAAAGTCCACTCCACACGATCAAAGGCTTTTTCCATATCCAGTTTAAGGCCAACCCATCCAAGTTTCCCTTGCTTCCTATGAGTGATAGCATGGATCATCTCATTGGAAATGAATATGTTGTCTAAAATAAGCCTATCAGACAAGAACGCACTTTGGGTCGGGGAAATGCTATCACTCAAAACAGTCTTTAGCCTATTAACAATAATTTTGGCCACAATCTTATACAAAGTCAAACACAAACTAATAGGTCTAAAGTCTTTAAGAGAGACAGCATTAGTTTTTTTTGGGAATGAGGACAACCAAAATACTGTTAATGTAACGCCCTAATGCTAAGGCACGCTACAGTGCTTATTCAATTATTGTGCAATCTTTGCTAATCAAAGAATTTTCTCGAAAAACGTGTCAAATTAAAACTTTTTCATTAAATATTAAACTTTGTAATATAATAAAATATTTACAACTGCCGGGATCCCGTATTCAAACTTTGTAAAATTAACATTCCAAAATATACATTTATTACAGGTGGGACAGCGACTATCAAAATTACAATCCCCAGATATCCCGAGACCGAACACTCCAGGTCACGTCGCTTTGACATGTACAATCCCATCTGAGCTCAGGTTCACTCCTGTTCAGCCTTCGCCTTTCCTTTACCTATACATGAAAGCAGAATTGTGAGTCGACAGACTCAGTAAGAAATGCATATAACATATCATATAATTTCTGACCTGTAAATAGGCGCCCATACACCTATTTACAGGGCTTAACAGATGAGCAAGAACGTTCTAACTACTTGTGCTACTGACCATGATATCATTCCTACCAGCACTATAATCGTGCTGTAGGACCGGCACTATGTTCGTGTCGCTATGATAGCATCAATAGCATCCAAAAGTATAATTGGCCATGATATCACTCTTAACCAATACGATGCCTGTACTGCTGAACCGACACAATGGTTGTGTCGCTATGATAGTACCAATTCGTACTTTCGGGGGTGAATATCACTCTTAATCAGTACGATGCCTGTACTGCTGAACCGACACAATGGTTGTGTCGCTATGATATCACCCGAACATATACAATGATACACACAGCATGCACATATATCATACATATACATACACCCAGATATTTATATCACACGTTATATTCAGTTCTTACCTGTTTTCCGAATTCAAGTGTGCTGGCCGACCTGAACAGAAATCTCGTGCTAGATGGATGTCCTAATCACATTTTGAAACCGGGTAAGTCACATGATTAAAACCCTAATCCCGAGAAACCCAAAACCAAAACCCTAGGTTCTGCTATGCTCTTAATGGGTTATTCTAACTTTGGAAATGGGGAAACACCCAACCGAGGCATCGAACTGGCAAAAATTGAGAAAATGAAAGGCCCGGGAAACCCTGCCAAAACTGGCTAGCCGATTTTTGTGGCACTGCAAACCGGCTAGCCGGTTTGCACCAGGTTTCCCAAAACCTTCATTTCTTGCTCAATTCTCCTCCAAATGCAATGAACCCTTCCAGAGCTCCTATTCAATGTATAAACAATAAAACCCAGCCAGTATTTCATTGAACAAATCACTAAATCTCAAATTGCCATTAAAACATAAAGCTTTGAACTCAATGTTCAGAGTTGCATAAATCTTAAACCATTCTTCAAAACCTGCTACAAGGGACAAAAACCAGCTCAAATAAACCCTAGAATTCGAACCCTAAACCTAACTAAACCTAACAGCCCCTATTACTCAAAAACACAAACTCAAACCAAAGAAAAAGCTTAAAATTACATCTTTAAGAGTTCTAGGGCTTTACCTTTGTTGAATCCTCCTTGAATTCTAGCTAAATCCCAGAAAAATGGAAGGGAAAAATTGATCCTTGCCCTTGCTTTGCCCCAACCGAAAGAAAGAGAGAGAGAGTTCAAGAAAAACTCTAATTTCCAATTTTCCTCTTTTCTTGATTTTCCTCAAATGAGAAAAATGATTTTAATTAATCCTTGCTGAAAGTTAACTTGCCAAGTGTCAATTAATTGGGCAGCCACCTCACTCTCCCCTTAACCAAAAGACTAAAATGTCCATAAACCCAATACTAAGGTTTTTCTAAAGCTGGGGGTAAAATGGTCAAAATCTATAACCCCGCTCAATCCTGATATTTTATTGTTTCTAAAATATTCCCCCTAAGAAATAAGGTTCTAAACTTACTCATGTGATCAATCTAGTCATCCATCGCATTTTCCGTTGTCGCCGAGCGAAAATTATAAAAATAATATATTTCACATATGAGCTAAATAATACCCCTAGAGTTTAATAAAATCTCCGGAATTGAGAAATTATAACTCTAATATTTATTTCTAAATATTGGGGTCCACAATTAAATTAATTCACAAATAATAATAAAATAATAAAAATTAGTGCTAATTGCCTTTACTAATCTGAATTACTAAAGCGGTCATTACAGTTAATAGCAGACATATCTGCATCATTATTCAAAATATTGAGAATGGTATTAGTTAGGGTTGTACATTGGTCGGTTTGGGCAGTCTATCCTATATATTTTCTAACCCAATCTAAAGTTCGGGTTGCTAAAATTTAAGTGCAACCCGCCCAATTTTAAAAAAAAATCTATAAATTACAATTTGTAAACCGCCCAAACCGAATAACCCGCCCAAACTGAACTGAAAAAACCGATAAAAATTACAAACCGAAATAACTCGAAAAAGTTACAAACCGCCCAATTTGTTAATTGGGCGGGTTGAAAATAGGTCCAACCCGCCCAATTAAACCGACCAACCCGACCAACCCGATTTTGCACCTTTAATTTTTTTTTTAACTTTTTAGTTTTTATTATATATAACATAAATGATTAAATATATAATAATATAAAGTTATATACTTAATTATTAGTTTTAAAGTCATATATATGGTGTTGTACTTTGGTGGAATGTGATATTTTTAATTTATCTTTTTAATTTTTATTGATTTTGCCTTTAAAACTAAAAAAAAAAGTTTGGTCGGTTTGGGCGGGTTAACCTGACCAAACCGCCCAAACTGTTGGTCGGTTTATAGATTTTTTTTTTTTAAAAAAAAAATGGACGGGTTGGAGATCTTCCCAACCCACGAGCATTCCAACACAAAAGACTCATTTTTTTGGGCGGGTGTTGCGTTGGGTCGCAACGCAACACCCGCCTGAACCAAAGAAGAAGCAGCATCTAAGGTAACTTCAGCAATACAAGGGCCAGCCCGAGCCCTTTTGAGAATGTTCCTGAGGGAGTCACCAATCATGACCGAATGAGAAATAAAAGCTGGTCTTTTGGAACCAGCAACAACCTTCCCTTTAGCCTTCTTCGTAATCCTTACCTCCTCCTCATCAGATTCAGAAGTGTCCTGATGAGGAACATGGACAGTGATAGCAACAATAGGAGAAGCATTAACTGGAGTGTTACAATGAACACTGACAGGTGTGACCCCAGTTGGGTTATTAGAGTAATGATAATCTGTCATAGGAGGAAACATATTCACAACACCATTATAATTGCTAGAATTAGGGGACCGGTTCTGAAAGTTTTGAGAAATCATACCGTCAACACCAGCAATATGGCCAAAAGATGAAGAACCATCTCCCAATTCCTCTGTAGTAAGATAATTGTTGGATTTTGTGCCCTAAATATAACATATTTCAATATATAATCAGATTTACTAATAAAGATCAGAAATCACATTTTATGTTGCATGGTTCACATGATTTATTTCATGATTATAAATTCTATTAAGTCCAGAACATATTTATTTGTACATGATTATAGTGTTGTCAGCACAGTGGAATATAATCATGATTATATGTTTGAAAGTTTAATTCCCTGATTTGCAGTTCACTGGATTTAGACTGTCATGATAATCAGCGATAGGTATTCTTACACCTTGGATAAGTGGTATGTCCTTTCCAAGGCATTGGCAAAGTTTACCAGTATCCGATGTATGGAGTATACATTGGAAGGGACCGATATTGAACTTCGATTAGATATGATAAATTTACCGTAATATCTATTCAATACAATATCACCTAATTGATCCTAGATCAAATGATCTTAATCCTGACATGATTAGGTTCGATCTCAAGAGTGTTATTCGTGTTCTTTGATTTGTTAGTTAAGCCTACTTTTTGGTCAGGGTGATACATACATTTTGGGAACACGGTAGTACAATTGAGTGGGAGCGCTAAACATAGATATGGAATCTATAGCTTCTATAGGTATTTAGAAGTGAAACGATGATTTCCTCCGAGCTTGCTAAATAGAGATAAATGGTTGAGATCTCATTTTAGTGATTATATTAATTCACTAAAATATCATTTATAGGTGGCAAGTGTTTTAAGGATAAAATACATTGAAAGGGTGTAACGGTAATTTTATCCCTGTGCAATATAGAGGATCATTGATTATTGGGATTATAACAATAGATAATTTATAGCGTATCTATATCATGGAACATATAGAGCGTTCTGTATATCTGAGAGTGCAATTCTAAGTTCTATGCGTGGATGCAACAAGGAATTAATAAGTTAGTGAATTTACTTGGTAAGTTCTGGGTCTCCTTATTGGAAGCTCGGTGATATAGGCCCATGGTCCCCATACTAGTTGAGACCATACTGCTTGTAAGACTCAGTTAATTGATTTTAATTAATCAATTATAATTCTAAAATTAGACTATGTCTGGTTTATGAATTTTCACTAAGCAAGGGCAAAATTGTGAAGAAAGAGATTCTAGGTTTTGTTTATTAATTGAAAGATTTTATTAAGTCTAATTAATAAATATATTAAATGACAATATTATTTAATAATTAATTTTTATTTATTAAATAATTAGAATTGGCATTTAAGTGGTTAAATTAAAAAATTGACGTTTTTGAGAAAATAAGATGGAAAAATGACAAAATAGCAAAATTACAAAGTGGGGCCCATTATCCATTCCTTGGGCCGGCCACTTAGTGTAGATTTTACCATTTATTTTTTTATTATTTTAATGCCAAATAAATCTAACCTAAACCTAGTGGTTGCCTATAAATAGATAGTGATGTCTCACACTTAATAGATGGATGAAATTTAACTTTCAGAAATTTTCCTGAGCCTTCTTTCTCTTTAGGCCGAAACCACCTTCCCTCTCTTTTCTTCTTCAAATTTTCATACCTTGAGTGATAGAGTGAGTGCCCACACACATCAAGGGGTATCTCAATCATAGTGTGGAAGACTGTAAAGAATCCAATCAACAAGAAGGAGAATCAGGCTCAAGAAGGAGAGAAAGAGATCCAGGTTCAGATCTTGGTGATGCTCTGCTACCAAAAGGAATCAAGGGCTAGAGATCTGAACGGAATGAGTCATTATATTCCGTTGCACCCAATGTAAGGTTTCTTAAACTTTATATGTGTTTATTTCATATCGTTTTAGAAGTTCATATTTAGGATGTTAAACAACATACTTGTTAGTAAATCTAAAATTCTGGTAAAATATTTCCAACAACTGGTATCAGACCCATGGTAATGAGTTACTTTCATGTAATATGAATTAAAACGATTTGTGTGTGATTTAGATTGTTTCATGTTGATCTGTGTGTTATTTGATGATTGATTGATGCTTGTGAAATTGTATGAAAAATAATTGAATTTTTGTTTCTGGAATTATTTTTGTTAGATAGTTTGGAAAAAATTAAGCAATTCACTTTTTTACAGAACTTAATTTTGATTTTATTTGAATTAGTTATGATTTTTTGAAGTTTTGAAAAAAAATCGGGAGTGGTGACACACCCTTGTGCGCTCGGATTGCTGCTGGCAGCACCTTTTGTGCTTGAAACCAGCCCCTTGTGCCCAAGTTTGTGCGCCTGGATGGCATGCAGCAGACCATTCGTACAACTTGTAATTTTGTCGTTTTTCTTCGATTTTTCATGCTATTTCATGGAATTAACTTCCGATTTTTTGTGTAGTTTTATATTTTGATTTTTACTTTTCATATTTCAAATCTAATTATCAGAATTAAATTGATTAGTATTTTTTAAAATTAATTTAAGATATTAGTGCTATTTGAATTTGAAATAGGTAAAAATCTATCCTTTTTGCTTAATTATCTATTTTATTTTTAAAATTTGATTATTTTATCTTATTTTTAAATTTAAGGTCAGATATTTTTTTTTAATTTTTTTTTAAAAATAAATTGACCTTATTTAAATTTAAAATAAGATTATTATAATCATGATATTTTGAATAGAGATAGGATATTATGCTAACTTTTAAATTTTGTTTTTTTTTTTATTTAAATTAAATTATAAAATCAGAAAAGGGTTATTATTTTATCATTTTATTTTATTGAATATTTAATTTATAAAATAACATGAAATTTGAAAGATAGTTAGCATTTTTTTTAAAAGATATTTAGATTAGTTGAAACCTATTTCTTTCAAAAATTGTAGGTTTAATTTTTTTTTTATTTATTTAATTTTTTATAAAAAAAAACCGATTTTTTTTTTTAAAATTATTTATTTTTTTCGAAAATATTAAATAAATTAATTAATTTAAAATTAAATAATTCCTACATCCAACTATCCAACTTGTTGTAGGAGTATGTGTTTTTAGCTTGTTTGTAAGTTTTATAAAACCTATTATTGCTTAATCTAAATTGCCATGGTTAACTTGTTGACAGATCTAATTATCTGATTTTAACTCATGGTTCAATTGTCAATAGGTCAAGTAAATAATTTGTAACAGGTAAATTTTACATTCTTCTTTCACTTGTGTATGACCTAGAAACATGATATGATCCATCCAAATTTATGTGTCTCTGTGAGCCTATATGTTTACTTTGAGTTTAGATGCATATAGGTAGTTCATTTTTTTTAATTAATGGACTAGGTAGCTAAAATAAAATTTCACATAAGTAATTTTATTTAGGCCCAATTAGAATTGGGCTTATTCAATGAATAACAATTATTTATTTAATGGTTAAATTCCTCTCCTTTGGGCCTTGTGTGAGAGTTAGGGGGCCAATAGCAGTGGGTACGACATACTGAACCCAACTCTCCCTCACATGAACCACCCCAATTGTGAAGGCTCATTTGCCTTATTTAAATAATTGTATTAGGTTAATTATATTAGTCTAACCTAATTAAAATTGAATTAGCAACATAATTAACTTTTAAAATATGTGAATTTTTTTTCATTTAATATTTTAAAGTTAATTTTAGAAAAATACTTAGTCAATGAGATATATTCTAGATAGTTATTTCTAGTACTAGTTATATTTTCTAATATTTAATTAGGAAAATATTTTAAGTTGAAAATTAATTATTTATTTTAATTAATTTTGGACCAACTTAAATTTGAATATTTTTCCTAGTATTAAATTAGAATTAATTATTAAGTTTCCTATATACTTGATTATTTAATTCTTGAATTTAATACATTCAATTAAATTGAAAATTAAATATTTAAGTGGATTTCATTCTTGATACTTAAATATTATTATTTTCAGAATATTTAATTAAATAGAAAATTATTTTAAGTTGGAAATCTTAATTTTAGAATAACTTAAATTTGAATAATTTTCAAAATATATTTTATTTTTATTTTATTAATCATTTTTTATATAAATTCGAAATTGCATTTCTTAAATGCAGAAAATTTTGAATTTTTCTTGAAAAATAGATTAAAGTTGAAAATTATTTATTTTAATTTTAGATCAACTTAAATCAATGATTTTTTCATTAAAATGATTGATTGAAATAAATGAACTAAAATATATTATAATTAGAAAATGTATTAATTAGTCAATGAAAGTCTAGATAGTTATTTTCTGTTTGCTTGAAGTATTTTTCTAGTGATATTTAATTAAATAGAATATTAATATTTAAGTTGATTTTTATTATGATACTTAAATATTTGATAATTTTTCTTAATATTTAATTAAATAGGAAAATTATATTTGTGTTGAAAATTAATTTTAATTAATTTTGGACCAACATAAATTGGAATAATTTTATCAGGATTTATTTTATTTTATTTTAATCAATTTCGAAAAGTGTATTTATTTTAAATACATTATTTTTTAAATTTTGCATTATATATTTATAGAAAATTAAATTTGAGTTGAAAATTTTTAATTAATTTTTGAATCAACTCAAATTGAATAATTTTCGTAATATTTATTGGAAAATTAATACTAAGGATGGAAAATAATTTATTTTTTATTTTTCTACATCTTCCTTAAGTATAATTTTAAAAATATTATATTAAAATTTATATTTAGAATTTTATTCTAAATTGGTAATTTTAATTAAATAAATATATATTAAAATAGATAGATTAAAATAAGTATCAAAGGAAATAGAACTCTTTAAAATAATGAGCTTTTAGTTATAAGGATATTCGATCTCCATTGTTTGTCTTACAATAGTTAAATGTTTTCAATATAACCTCGAGACGCTAGACTTCGTCCCCCTTATGGATGGTTATTTGTTGAAAGCATTTAACACCGTAAGATCTCATATGATAAGTATTTTGTAAGTTTTCGTCTCTATTAGACTCTCCCCTACGGTGACTACTTAGAGATAAATTTACGAAATATGAAACAATGGTGGAAGCTCATAAAATAAGTTAACCTTGACTCTCGCCTACCGGGACAACATTGGATTCTTATTTTGATTGAATAAAAGGTTGCTAGAATGCTATCCATTTTAGATGAGCTGACAACTCTATTCAATGAATGATACTTTGACTCTCACCTACTGGGACACTGTCCAGTTTGTTAGAAACCTTAGAAATTATTTAAGATGTGCCTGTTTTGTATTTTCACATGTCTTTGTTATTTGCTAAATGCTTGATAATTTCTGAATTGTGTGTGAATTTATATTAAACCATGTTGTTTTCTATTATTAATTGTAGTTTAATTTCGAATCTTCATTGTTGGTCTAACTAAGCTTGTTATTTTTACTGGGACAAATCCTAATGAATTGTCATCCATTAGAAAAACATAATAGTGTTAGATCTCAATAGATAAATATTTGTAAATGCAACATCTAGCTGTTTATCAATTGATGACACATATTATATTTTATATTTTGCTCAGATACTCGAATCCTAGACTCGAAACCATACCCGAACCTAGACTCGAATGGGTTAATGTCATGGTATGGTGCTAAAATATTGATTTTTTTTTTCGTAAGAAAAAATCTAAAAACAATTTTTAAAAATTTGTGCCAAACACCATTAAATTTTTAAAATGACAAAAAACTGTTTGCTATTCTCACTTTTAAAAAACATAATTTTAAAAACTGAAAACTGAAAACACAGCCAAACAAGCTTAAAGTTACAAAAAACAATAATTTTGAAAATAACAAAATGTTGTTTTCTATTTTAAAAACTAATTCACTTTTGGTCAATATTATTTTTAAAAAATACTAACAAAACATGACTTATTTTTAAAAACTTAAAAAACTATTTTTTGTTCTCATTTCTAAAAATAATTTTTTGAAAACAAAAAATAGAAAACAATACTAAACATGCTCTTAGTTTTTAAAAAACTGTTTTAAAAATTTTTTGCCAAACAACTGCTATTAGTTTTTAAAAACTGTCTTCTTATTTTAGTTTTTAACAGCCCCTAATTTCTAAACCTAAATATAACCCTTCCACTTTCTCATCTCCTACAGCCGTTCTCTTCTCTAACTCAAACCTAAACCAAAATTTTCTTCTCTTCATCACTGTCAATCTCTGTCGCCGTTCCACCGACCACCGACCACCGACCACCGACTATCTCTTCAGTCGACGGTAGACTCCACTCGCTGCCCTCGCCGACCAGTCCAGAACTTCAGTCGAGGTCTACTCTACTCCCTGCCCTCGCCGACCTGAGACAAAGGGTTATCATTTGAAAGCAGGGCTTGTTATTGAAGGTATTGAAGTTAGGCCCAATATTATTATTAAGCATTAACAAAGTGCTGTTTATTAATTCTTTTTCTGATATTCATTCTTCCATTTTTTTTAATTGTAATGTTTCAAAATGAGATGTAATTAAATAAATATATATACCTACGTCGAAGAAGAGTTTCTGCTTGATCTTATGTTCAAATTCAAGTTCACTTTCTTTCAAATATTTTAGTACTAAGATATTCCTCTTAATTTCTTCACGAAAAGAGCCTATAAAATCTTGGGTTTCAGTCAAGGTTCTCTACTCAAGATTGGTTGCCCAAAAGATGTTGTATTTAGTTCAAAGTCGTCAATTTCAATCTTTGGTTTAAATGTTTTGGAGTTTAGTTATTTAAAGTCATAGCAGAAATTGAATTTTACATTGCAGTTTCATAGTAGCAAGTTTGATTTTTGTTGAGTGATCTTAATCTATGTGCATTAGAGATGTGGGTTTTTTATTACTTATTAATGGTATATTGACTATATTCCCCATTCAATGCTTATCTAACTATAATCTCCCTTCTCAACCCGTAGCATGTTTGTTCTGCAAACTAGATTGTTAGAAGTTTTGTGTCAACTTTGCTTTGTTGTTATATGTGTCAAATAAGTTAATATTAATATAAGCTTTAGGCAAAAAGGGCGTGTAATCCTAATTTGTTTATATGCGAGAAAATCTATGAAGCATTGGATTTGGAGCATTGGATTTGAAACATCGGCTATTGGATTTGGATTTGGAACATTTTTCTTTTTGAAATGGATTTTGAACATGTATTCTTTTTGGGGATAATAATAACATGTTTTTAGTTAGTTCTTATTCTTACTCTTTGTGTTTTTTACTGTGGGTTGTTCAGTTGTTGGATTTGGAACATGTTTTTAGTTAGTTCTTATTCTTCGGTGTGAAAATTGTTGTAGCTTGATATCGTTGAAACCTTCTTTTAGTTTTCATTAGTTTTGTATTTTTATTTTTTTTCCTTGACATATTTCAAAGTGTTGCTATTTTTGATGTTTTGCTACTCTGTGTAAGCTGTAAGTTGAAAGGAAAGAAATAAACAAACCACAATTGCACTTGCAACACAGAGATGAACAGTGGCATGTATGAAGCAATTCTAGTTTTCTAATTTATGTGATTTATTAGGCTGTTTGAATATACACACATAGAGATTTATTACTATAAGGACTGTGAAAAATATCTCGTGAACATTTTAGAAAGTTGCATCTACCTCCATTTATTTGCTTAGAAAGTAGAATTACCCATAAATCAACTATTTATTTTCTTTGGTGGGCTAATTGTATATTGTTTGTTTATGGTTTTGTAGGAAATGGTGGCTTCGGTAAAGCAGTTTCGGGTGGAACTTACGGTATCAGATTTGGATTCTCTCACTATTCCTGCCAAAATATCCGGTGAGTTTCGTGGAAGCATGGTCGGCAAATTCAGACCAGTCTACCTGTATGACGGAGAACAAATGAGTGAAATGGTTTTAAGGCCTAGGGAGGATTCCATTGCTAACAGTTTTAATGCAACGTTTTTCTTTTGGAAGACGACTTGGGGGCCGTTCGCTAGGGAACATAATCTAGAGAGGGGCTGTACTCTTAAGTTTGAACGGATGGACGAGCTGCCTACTCATCTTCCCGGGGTAAGTTTTCTTGTTTGTTTTTAATATATTTTGAAATTTGAATCTTAGTTAATCATTTTAAATTATGATATAGAGACTAGATAGGCTACTGTTGGACAACAATTGGGTGTACAGGGTGAAGGCCTACCGCAATGGGGTAGAGTTGCTCAATTTTCCGGTAATTATGTATACTTTAGAGAGAATCTCTGTTTGTTTTTTGTTTTGTTTTACTAAGTTTATTCACTTCTCTTTTACATAGTAAGGACAAGCTCGAATCTCTTATGCGGAGATTGTATGTCAAAAATTTTCCTCAGAGGTAGAAAATGAAGGCGTGGAGACATTGTTTAGTCATTATGGAATCGTTGGTATTCATATTTTCAAGAGGACTGTGGATGCGATAGCAACAGTGGAGTTCTCCACCTTCGAGGGGGCTCACGAAGCTTTTCTTCGCGTAAATCATACAGTATGTACTATTCACTTTCTAGCTACATACAATTACAACAAATAAAGTAAAAAGAAAAATAAATAAAGTAAGATGTGTATAAAAAAAATTACAACACTTACTAATATGTTTAACTTTGATTTTTTTTTTTATAACGAATTCCAACTATCTCAATAACACGATACCACATAAGCTTCTAAGAATATTTATATAATAAATTATTATTATTATTATAAGTTTTTATTATTATTGGATAAGTTTTATATAATAATAAGTTTTTATTATATTTTGGCTAAAATATTATATTTTTGATGTTTTGCTAAGCTGTAAGTTGAAAGGAAAGAAATAAACAAACCACAATTGCACTTGCAACACAGAGATGAACAGTGGCATGTAAGTGTATCGGTGGGATCGGTGTTATTGAGATAGTTGAAATTTGTTATAAAAAAAAAATCAAAGTTATAACATATTAGTAAGTGTTGTAATTTTTTTATACACATCTTACTTTATTTATTTTTCTTTTTACTTTATTTGTTGTAATTGTATGTAGCTAGAAAGTGAATAGTACATCCTATATGATTTACGCGAAGAAAAGCTTCGTGAGCCCCCTCGAAGGTGGAGAACTCTACTGTTGCTATCGCATCCACAGTCCTCTTGAAAATATGAATACCAACGATTCCATACTGACTAAACAATGTCTCCACGCTTTCATTTTCTACCTCCTGAGGAAGATTTTCGACATCCAATCTCCGCGTAAGAGATTCGAGCTTGTCCTTACTCTGTAAAAGAGAAGTGAATAAACTTAGTAAAACAAAAAATAAAAACAAACAAAGATTCTCTCTAAAGTATACATAATTACCAGAAAATTAGGCAACTCTACCCCATTGCGGTAGGCCTTCACCCTGTACACCCAATTGTTGTCCAACAGTAGCCTATCTAGTCTCTATATCATAATTTAAAATGATTAACTAAGATTCAAATTTCGAAATATATTAAAAACAAACAAGAAAACTTACTCCGGGAAGATGAGTAGGCAGCTCGTCCCTCCGTTCAAACTTAAGAGTACAACCCCTCTCTAGATTATGTTCCCTGGCGAACGGCCCCAGGCCGTCTTCCAAAAGAAAAACGTTGCATTAAAACTGTTAGCAATGGAATCCTCCCTAAGCCTTAAAATCATTTCACTCATTTGTTCTCCGTTATACAGGTAGACTGGTTTGAATTTGCCGACCATGCTTCCACGAAACTCACCGGATATTTTGGCAGGAATAGTGAGAGAATCCAAATCTGATACCGTGTCACCTGGAACTGTTTTACCAGAGCCACCATTTCCTAAAAAACCATAAACAAACAATATACAATTAGCCCACCAAAGAAAATAAATAGTTGATTTATGGGTAATTCTACTTTCTAAGCAAATAAATGGAGGTAGATGCAACTTTCTAAAATGTTCACGAGATATTTTTCACAGTTCTTATAGTAATAAATCTCTATGTGTATATTCAAACAGCCTAATAAATCACATAAATTAGAAAACTAGAATTGCTTCATACATGCCACTGTTTGTTGCAAGTGCAATTGTGGTTTGTTTATTTCTTTCCTTTCAACTTACAGCTTACACAGAATACCAAAACATCAAAAATATAATATTTTAGACAAAAAAAAAATTGTTTTTGAAAATTGAAAACAATATTTTGACATTTTCTGTTTTTTAGTTTTTTAAAACTCAATTTTTAAAAAACTGTTTTTTAATTTTAAAAACAGGAAAATAGAAGTAGATTTTTTGTTTTTAAAAAATAAAAATGTGTTCTATAACTACTTTTGTTTTTAAATTTTAAAAACAGAAAACAAAAGTGTGTTCTGTAACTACTTTTGTTTTATAATTTTAAAAACACAAAATAAAAGTATGTTTTGTAACCATTTTTATTTTTCAATTTTAAAATCAGAAAACATAAATTTTGATTTTTTTTTTATTAAAAATTTTGAATATCATTTATTTTTATTTTTCAACAAATATATAAAAATTATATAAAAAAAATTAAATAAAAAATACTTATTAACATCTTAAAAAAATTCAAGTAATTTAAAATTACGAAACTCGTTATCTATAACACAAAATCGACAAAGTCATCATAAAATATGAACTAATAATTGTTCAATCTTGACGAAAAATATTAAAAAAGTTCTAATTGTTAAGAAGCTTCACTCATTATCTTCATCGTCGATTTGCTCTCCATATATGATCAACAATTTCATTACGAACATTAGCCATTTTACGAATTTGGTAGATTCTATTTTGTAAGCACACAACACAATCAAATCAAAATTTGGTAGATTCTATCTTAGAAAAATAATAACAAATAATGCAGAAAACAAAATAAAAGAAATTGACAAAACATAACCGGATTTATACTAGCTCAGCCTAGAGATTTTAATATGAACAAAGTATCTGTTAGAGACTTATCTCAGATCAGCAAAGATCAATCTAGGAAACCATCGTGAATAGAACCCAACTGAGAATTTAAAAAACTATTTTACATACAACTTAAAAATCACTCATTTAGAGAATCTTAATTGCTGAGACCTTTGAATGGAGCAGGTATTACTCAAATACAATTCTAAAAAATAAAACTGTAGTAATCTTTTCAAAATTCAAAATTAATATGATTTTTTTTTTTTTTTGGGATTAGGAGGGAATGCCACATTTATAACCACTAAACATAAATAATGCTAAGAAGTATACCAATACAAGGCAAGTGTTCACAACTTTTTAGATGATCAATACTTATAGTATGTCATAAAAAGGTGTGTTGTCATTTCACTAGCTTTACTCACTTAGAAAGTAAGTTGTGTCTAATCAGGTTGGTCAATGTGGTTGCTTATAGTTGTGTTTGTTTAAGATGCAGATGAAATTTAAGAGAAGAGATTATGAGTGAGGAGCCATATAAATTTGAATATCTTTTAACAGATGATCCAATATGTTCATATCTTTTTTACAACATAGTACAAAACTTCTAAGCAATTTGAGTAAGAGAAAAAATGATATCGATGGCACAAAACCTTTGACTACAAACGAAATGAATAAACTTCTTAAGCTTTTTCAGGAATGAACTAGCCTTAGACTAATTGACTGAAGAAAAAAAGAAAACCCCTCATTCCTCTATTTTACAAGGGTGAAATCATTGTGATTTCAATAAGCATCGTTATTGACAAATGATCTAAACCATTGCAATATTGTAAATTTAGGAGTAAAAGAAAAATATTTTTTTGAAAATGCCCAACTCAAAAGTTATTGCCTGACAAATATGATAATCCACACAATTTTAGAATATTAATACAGATAAAAATCATAGAAATATAAATGGGTTCTTCCATTGGTGCTTCAATGATGTATCAATGGTGATGGGTGATTAAGAAAAGAATGTATGAATAAGGGGGCACCTTTATTAAGTACACCACAAGATGCATCTCTCATCTCATGAAGACCCTTGCCCTGGCATGTAACATTTTACACTATTATACTAACTTACTCCCCTTTCTCTAATAACCCCCACAATTTCTGACAAGTAAAGAAAATCAATACATAACAGCTAGACCTGTAGATGCACTTTATATGAAAAAACCTATTGAGATCGTGGGTAAGAATGTTTTGTGAGATTAAACCCATTTTAGAGATTAAACCCAAAATCGAGTAATAGAAATTAATAATACATTTTTCAGAGAACTTTAGAAAGGAAACCCAAAGCTCTAATTGGTGAGATTTATAGGAGATGATACTGTAGATAAGAAAATAAACTCCATTTCAGAGATTAAACCGAAAATCTAATATCAGAGATTAAACTCAAAACCCATTTCAAAGATTATATGTGAAAACTAAACAAAAATTTCCTCAAACTTTGCAAACCTAAAGTAAAAAGAAAATACAAGAGAATCATACCTGTAATAACAAAAATTCTTCTTCAAGCTACTCTCATCATGATAGTCTCCTTTTACATTTCAAATCTGGCAATGAAATAATGAGAAAAAAAAAATCTAAGAGAGAGGGAGAGAGAGAAAGATATAAAGAAAGGGAGAGAAGGAGATATTACATGTGGAGTAGCTGAACCCATGGAAGAGAACTTGAGCTTCTGAAAGAATAAGCGAGAGAGAAGTTGAGAAATCTGTTTTTAAAATCAACAAAAATTTGTTTTCAAAATTTATTAAGTTTCGTTTTTTAATTTTAAAAATAAAAAGCAAAATCTTCCTACCGAACGCACTTTTAAGTTTTGTTTTCACTTTTTTAATTAAAAAAATCAAAATCCAATTTTAAAATCATTACCGAACAACCCCATAATATTTTAGACAAAAAAAATTATTTTTGAAAATTGAAAACAACATTTTAATGTTTTCTGTTTTCTAGTTTTTTAAAGCTCAATTTTTAAAAAACTGTTTTTAAAAATTTTTGCCAAACGACTCATATTAGTTTTTAAAAACTGTTTTCAGTTTTAAAAAACAGAAAATAATTTTTAAGTTATGAAGCCAAACAGTCTCTTATTTTCAATTTTCAGAACCAATTTTTTTTGTCTAACATATTATATTTTATATTTTTGCTCACATACTCGGATCCTAGACCCAGATCCGAATGGGTTCATATTATGGTATGGTATTAAAATATTAATTTTTTTTAGTAAGAAAAAATTTAAAAATAGTTTTAAAAAACTTGTGCCAAACACCATTAAATTTTAAAAATGACAAAAAACTGTTTTCTATTCTCACTTTTAAAAACACAATTTTAAAAACTGAAAACTGAAAACACAACCAAACAAGCTCTAGGTTTGTCTTTTTTTTTTTTTTTTAATATTACTGTAGAATAATATAAATATAATAATAATATTTTATATTTTATAATTTTTTAAATATATATATAATTAAGTGGGGATTGGATTGGATTGATTAGTTTCTGAGGTTAAACGACATCCAATCCGCACAAGTGCGGATTTCAAATTTTTTAATTCAATTCCATCCGCACAAGTACGGATATCCGTACTTTGCGGATTGAATTAGATTGGATCGTACGGATTGGATCAGATCAGATATTTTATGAACAGCCCTAGTTTTCATTCTTACCTTAGCATTGATTATTATATCATATTCTCATGTATATAATTATTATTATTATAAGTGGAAACTCAAGATCCCATGATTAAACACTCAAATCACAATAGAAAATCTTGTTGTAATAAACAGAAAGCACAAATGAAAGGGCCATTGTAGTTCATTCTAATAAAGGTACAATACGCTTACAGTAGATCTAACACTCAAAAGAGGATGAAAAGTTTGGATGAAATTGTTGACTTACAGTGCTACTTTTTGACATTTTGGGGGTTTAGTACATTTTTTACCAATTTCTAAGTTCTTATAGATATATGTATTACCAAACAAATATCTGTAAATTAACAGACTCATTCAAAACATAAGAAGATATGATCCGAGCACACAACATTGAATCCATAAGAAAAAAAAAAGATCATACCGATGTCACGGAGGTGAGGACACGACCGTCGTACGCGGAGGACTGAGATCTGAGATGAGATATTGAGATAATGTTGAGATCGTGATCAGAAATATGAAAAAAAAATTAAAAAAAAACCCTAAAAAAGAATATTACCGGTCAAGATTGGGGTTCGACGACACCGTCGAGTAGGTCAAGATCGGAGGCCGACGACATCGCCGAGTAGGACAAGATCGGAGACCGACGACACCACTGCTACTCGACGGAGGAGAAGATTGTTTCAGAGCAGCGTTGTAGTGGGCGGCGGAGGAGAGATCAGACCAAGGGTTTTTTCATTTTTTTTTTTGGATGAATGAGATAAAGTCGGTGTTGTTTTGTAACGACAAAGTGCTTTTCTTGTTGTTACTTAATGTACTAGTTTTATCAAAAATTTATTTATTAATATAAGTTATTATATTTTTACATATAAAATTCACAATATGTATATTTTTTAAGCATTAATATATTAATTTGTGTAGTGTAGAGACTAGAAGTCACATCATATAAATTTATGGGTGGCAAAGCGAGTTTCGACACACAAATTTTACGAATTATGGTCGAAAAAATTAAGCGCGAGTCGACACAACCTTCACACAAAATAAAAAATAGTCAGACATGACACAGTTCGCTTAATACGAATTTTGTGAGTTTTAATTTTTATCTCAGAACTGTTAATGCAGTGGTTGACTCTCTTGCTAATTTTCCATTGGATTAGATTTTAACCTCTAATTGGATTGAATCGGATGATGATTTCCAAATCACAATAGAAAATCTTGTTGTAACAAGCAGAAAGCAGAAATGAAAATGACATTGTAGTTCATTCTAAAAAAGATAATTTATTGGGACATATGTGTGTTATTTGGAAATATATATTCAAGTTTGGATCCCTAGTTCCCACGAAGGAAACGTGTCATGTGCCCTGATTTGTGATTTATAGAAAGAATGAAAAAAATGACAAAAGAAAACATTAACAAGAATTACCTAGTGTCTGGAGTGTAGCCTGAGACTGAGAGCGAACCCAAGATTCTTATTGGAAAAAAAAAGAAGAGTAAGAATGACGAACGAAATTGAAAAAAAACCCTAAAAAAGAGAAAGATATTACCTTCATGGCGGAGGCGAGGACTCAGAAATATGAAATATGAAAAAAGAAAAAGAAAAAAAACCTAAAAATATTACCGATGGTTAAAATTCGAGGCCGACGACACCACTGGTACTCGGCGGAGGAGAAGATCTGAGAGTGATTCAGTCGGCGACGGAGGAAAGAGATCAGAAGATACAAATGGTTTTTTCTTAATTAATCGTATGTTCTAGTTCCAAATAATTGCTTTTGTCGTTCCCAAAAGCCTTGATATATTTTATAATAATAATAATATAACTATGTAAAAAAATATATTTTTACTCATTCAATGTTGAGTTGATAAAAAAATAAAATAATTTAATTTTCTTTATAAAGAAATCTAAAATTTTAAAACATAAAATTTTTATTATATATATCACTATCTTTATATTAAAAGTGACTATCTAATAACAATTTTTAGTTTAACGATCCTTTTTTATTTAATATTTTCTTATAACGCCGTTAACCTATTATTCTTATGAAGAAAAAAAAAAACTAATAAAAATGTAAAAGAAACTAAAAAAAACAACAACGGTCTCACTACTGCAACAATAATGGCCTCACGAATTCAAAGAAATTCTCAAAATCAAGATCGATCGATCCTATCTCTTCTTTTCAAGAACGAATTCAAAGAACGTCTCAAAATCCCAATCGAGCGATCCTCTCTTCTTTCGAAGAAATCAAAATCGGACTGCAACAACAATGGTCTCTTCCATTCCCACTCCCAATCCCAATCGAGCGATTCATTTGTGGATGCCCATGTAGCCACTCGAACAACCATGGCCTCTTCCAAAACGTCTCAAAATCCCAATCAATCGAAGACAAAAGTATGATGATAGCCACTTTTCAAGATCTCCGAACACCTATCATCTTCGACAACAAATACTACGTCGATCTCATGAATCGTCAGGTACTTTTTCCCTCCGATCAAGCTCTTCAAATGAATTTTTTTAGACATCCAATATTGTGCAAGCTCAACTAGAAATGTCATTGGTCACTTACACCTACGGAATGATGGCTCTTATACACGAGTATGTTACCCTAGTTGCTTCATGGACTGACGACTAGCCCTACAGACCAACATGAGTGTTTCCAACGTGCTTTGTTCTCACTTGCACACTTCCTGGGAAAACTTCCTAGGAGGTCACCCATCTAGAAATTGCCCCAGGTCAAGCACGCTTAACTATGGAGTTCTTTCGTGATGGGCTACCGAAAAACAAGATGCACCTTGTTGATATAGGTAGTACCAACCAATCCATTTAAGCTATCTTCAATTGTGTAGTCCCATACATACACAGTCTCAGAATCAACACACTTGACCTTCCCCAGGTGATGTGGGATTGCACAGCTTACCCGATATTTCCCCTTACGGATCACGAGACTACTGACTGTCACAGCCACAACATCCTTAATTATATAAAATTATATATATTAAGTGGATCAAGATCACATAATGGACATGAATTATAATTAATTATGTGGACATAATAATCTTACCCTACAGGGATTTTATTATATTTACATAATTAATATGTTAAATTAAATTCTCTTCAATTATCCCACAGAGAATTATGTAGATTTAATTTAATAGTTTTATCAAAGTATAAAATTTTGAAACATTTATAAAATAATTAAGTACATATATATCAATATATATATACTTATCTTTAGATTTACACTAAAATATATATATGTATCTACCTACTAAAATAAATAAGCTAGTATATATATATATTTAAACTTTATGTGTATGTGTTTATGTGAATAAGAATTATTTTTCTTGTGTTTTTTATTACAAAATAAATAAATTGTACCAACTCAATATATTACTAAAAAAGATTAAGAAATTAGAAGTTTGTGTCTTTTTTTAATTAATATATATTACATATTATAATTTTTTAAAAATATATATAATTAAGTGCGGATTGGATTGGATCGGTTACTTTTTGAGGTTAAACAACATCCAATCCGTACAAGTGCGGATTTTAGATTTTTCAATCCAATCCAATCTGCACGATCGGATACTTTGTGAACACCCCTAGCTTAGAGTACTCATTTTCTTTAGCGAGAGCACCAATTTTTAAAAGATACTGTACACTCTCATAAGTTCCAGACATAAAATTGTAAGAAAGTCATAAAACTTTTTGATGGATTGAGTGTCCCTCCAAATAAAGTAGTAAGTTAAAGTAGTCTATCTCATTTTGAACATTTACAATTTTGTTTCTTATGTGTGAGTTTTGGATTTGGAGTTCACAACTCAAGTTCCAATTCTTATTATTGGAAGTTCAACTTTTATAGTTGAATCGTAGTTATATCCCATATTCAAAACCATATATAAATGCAAGTGTGTACGTAGTATACTATATTTTACACATTAACAATAAATCATCTAATAACTAAAGGGCACCACTACTGATGCTCTATGGATTAACTATTATCGTAGTTATATAGCGGTCAGGAACGATTTCTTACACCATGAGATATTACAAAAAACATATGATGTTATTGAAATTAAGTTAAAATAAAAAAAAAAAGATATTAACAATCTTATTATGCATTTTACAGTGCTATAGCATATGTTGAACTTGATGACAATACAAAGAGCCTATCTGCTGTCATGTTCGCAGATATTGTGGAAAAAATATTTTCGTGTACTGCTGCCCAACTAATGAAATATACTGCAGAAGTGTAGCTTTAAAAAAATAAAATAGTTTTACATGCCTTTCATAAGTTGATTTTTTTAATTAAATAAGCTATGCACACCATGTCTAATCATCTCAAATGAAAATACATTACGCTTTGCAGGAACACCGCCGCTTTGTCGACACTACCATATTCAATTTATCAACGAAAAAATAGACAATCCAAATATATGCGGACCCGACTAGAATGAAAAGTGCAAAATACAAAAATTACACCATTGTCTCTATCAAAGCAAATGAAGATTGAAATCCACCAATGACTATCATTAGTTTTTTTATCTACAATTTTTAGACAAATGCTATCTTCAATTATCAACAATTTAGAGATTGATTTTTAATCTTCTTTTTATCTTACACCCATTTAAGTAATGTTTCTTTAAGTATTGGAACATCAATTTTTAATTTATTTTTAGATTAACTTAAGAACATATTTAAATCATCAAGCTTTCTTAAACACTAATATATTGCATTCGGTATTCACTTTTAATTGACAACATTATAAACTATAATATTTAGATACACATAATAATAATCTCACCTAATACCTAATAATATTTTTTCTTTAATTTTTAATTGTATCACTTTCAACTAACATAGAAAAAAATTAGCATAAAATTGAATATACGTGCCTCGCACTTAGTTTTTTGCTAGTAAATAAATATATATATGTATAGCATGACATTTTACTCCACTTTTGTATATGTGTATCTAAATAAAAGATGAACTATTTTTCTACTAAAATGGAGTTTGATGGGTCCTCTTCTTTTTTATGATAAGTGTATTTAACTATATTCAATCCACAACAAGTATGTTTTTTTTCTCTCTATCTTAATATTGCTGAATTGTTTTTTTTTCTTCAATAAATCACATTTTTATAATAATATTATAATTATTGTATTAAGAAATTTATTACATTATCAGTCCATTATGTATTGTATTTTTCAAAATGGATGAAGATAAAACTAAAGATGAAAATATTGAACTCTTGTGTGGAGATGGTGATGTTGATATCACAAAATCAAATTAATCTTAGTTCTTACCATTCTAACCATTACAAAAATTATAGTATTTTTATGATCTAATGTATACACAAGACTTGAATAAATATATATATATATATATATATGAGTGCACTCTTAATGGGTATTACCCATGAATGTGTATTTAAGTATTGACCAATAAATTTGATCAAATGGATGATATTTATAGTTATTCATAATTTTTTTAAAATTAATATTTTTTGTTTTTACCTTTTACCTGATGACATGGCAGTCATCTTATTTTTCAAACCCTATTCTTTGTATTCCCTTCTCATTCCTAAATGAATATAAAATAATTAAAGAAAATATTAATTTATAATTATTGTTTTGATTTATTTGAACACTTTAATTTATTATTCAACCTAAAAGCTCAATTTCTTAAAAATAAAAAGCTCAACAAAGCCAAGTTAGAACAATTCCAAATACAAAAACAATGAAAATTCCCTCCGTTTTCCACTTTCTGGGATACGAAATCTTAACCAAAAATTTTAATATATCCCTAAACTCAGAAAATTCAAGCACCCACAAGTGAAATGAACCCAGAAAATCGATTACAAGAGAAAGGGCATAAGATAACAGTTCGAACGTAGAAAAGACTCATCATTAAAAAATCTCATATCTCAAGTATTATTCAAAAGCTGATTCAACCGTTAATTGGACCCAAATGCAAAAAAAGAAAAAAAAAAAACACTTTAAAACACAAAGTCCAATGGATAGGAAAAGAGGAAAAAAGAATAAAAAACATAGAAATAAAATTAAATAATAATAATAATAATGCATAAACCCAAAAAAAAACAAACAAACCTTCCAACCGAGATAGATCTTTAATATTGCATTATATATTTTAATATTAATATAAGGATAATATAATAATTTAAGTAAAATAGATTAATTTCTAAAAATAATTTCTCATAATCATCATTCTCTATAATTAAAAAGGAAATATAATTTTTTTTTAAAAAAAAACTTGTTGGTAACCTACTCTAGCAAGTCACTAAATTGTCACCTCATCAATTTTTTAGTACCCATTAATAGGTATTACCCACTAAGAAATCATCCATATAAATATATAGAGGAATTTTCATAAATATGAGAATTGAGGGTATGGTTTACTTTTTTATGGCATAAATAAATAACATTATAGGATTGTGGGTTTTTTGATTTTTTGACATTTATATGGTTTTTTTTTATGCCATATTTTTGTAAAAAAAAGTAGAAATCCCATATTTGTAAAACAACTATAAGTTTTGCCGGAAAAATCGCCGCACCGGAAAAGTCGTCAGAAAAATCACGGTCACCGAAAAAGTCGTCGAAAAAGTCACCGGAAAAGTCGACGGAAAGTCAACGTCGCTGGAAAAGTCACCAAAGTAAATGTCTCAGATATAACTAAAAATATAACCGGTTATATAAATAAAAATTAATAACTCAAACCGGTTATAATTGAAATATAACCGGTTATGTAACATAATAAATAAATACAAATAACATAAAAATAAATTAAACCAGTTATAATTAAAATATAACCGGTTCCAAAACAAAATTATAATGAATAAAAATAAATAACACGACTCAAAACCGGTTATAACTAAAATAAAACTAGTTATATAACATAATGAATACAAACAAGTAACACGCAATAACTCAAACCGATTACAATTAAAAACAAAAAAGAAATCAGTTCCTAAAACACTGAAATATAAATTAAAAACAAAACTAGTTCCACAATAAAATAGTTCATAATACATAATACCTCATAAAACCAGTTATAATTTTTTTTTAAAAAATATGTGAGGATTAAATGTCTCGGATATAATAAAAATAGAACTGGTTCTATAACATAATGAATAAAAATAAATAACACACAATAACTCAAACCGGTTATAATTAAAATATAACCGGCTCTGTAACATAATGGATAAAAACAAATAGCACAAAATAACTTAAACCAATTATAATTAAAATAGAACCGGTTATAATTAAAATAACATGAAATAACTCAAAACCGGTTATAACTAAAATAGAACCGGTTATATAACATAATGAATACAAACAAGTAACACATAATAATTCAAACCGATTACAATTAAAAAAATAAAAGGGAAATCAATTCCTAAAACACTGAAACATAAATTAAAAACAAAACTAGTTCCACAACAAAATACCTCATAACACACAATACCTCATAAAACCGGCTATAATTTTTTTTTTTAAAAAAAAGTGGGGATCAATTCCAAAAAATATTGAGGTATAAATATGAAAAGAACAGGTTCCATAACAAAATAAATAAATACAAATAATAACACGCAATAAACTCAAATATAATATAATGAAACCTGTTGACCGAGGTTTTCGGCAACTAGTAAAATATGAATATGATAATGAGCTGTAAGAAAGCGAGATGAAGACTTTTTACGTGGTTGGGGCGTTAATGAGCCTTAGTCCACGAGCCACTGATATTTATGGATATCTTTAATACAGATTCTACACTTGGGAGAATGTTTCTCTCTTTAATACAAAGAATGTTCTTGGTGAGTTTTTTCTCTGTTTGCTCTTTAGCAGCCAAGATTCTCCGACCCCATTAAATGAGCTTTGAGGGGGTATTTATAGTGTTTTGGTGGGGTAATCCCTAGAATTGTACTTACACATGTGTCTGTAAGTATCCATAAAGCTGGGCATTTCCGATGAATATACCATGGGTGATGCATGGTCAAATCCCTAGGTGCTGTAGGGTTTTTATGGAGAATGTCCTTTTTGTCTTATGATTGACGTGACTCTTCGCAGAGTAGCCGTCGCTAGACTTAAATGATCATTACTGTAGCGCTGCTGTTTGGGGGATGTGCCGTCAGACTTTATTGCGTGTTACAGTCCCAACACGCTTCCTCCCATGCAGCATTAAATGCGACTTGATGTCTCGGGAGAGACCTGACACATCCCGGAGTGCCTTTAAGCTATGCTCGCTTCCGGGAGTACCTTGTACTCCGGGAGCATCATCCGGGACTCATGCGAATAATGCTTCCTGGTGCCATACAAAGACTTAGCAGTTCTTCCCAAGTAATTTGATCCACGTGTCCCTTCTTGATTGGTCCACGTACATTGGGCGATTTTAGGAGCAACATTTACCCCCCAAGCCTTGTTTACTTAGTAAAAATAAACCAAGGCTTGTTCAAGTGTCTCCAGTTGACTCCTCGTTTCCCCAGCTCGAGTCTCGAGCGCGTGGGGGGCACATTAAATGATGTTATTTAATGCGACAATATGCTTGTTCGCAGGAATGTTTCCAGCCGCCTCCTCGGTCTTATGATACGACTTGGGGGCGCGTGAAGATGTGTCTAGTAATGGCATTAAATGCAGTGATTCACTTTTGCAGAGGTCGATTCGTTTCACGCCCCATGATTGATGCGGCGCATTGATGGTGTCAGGCGGATACTCAAACGTTTGCACCGCCTTAATGGTAGATTGATCTAGCCCGTTGATCTGTTGGGAATTCGAATCGTGCGTTTCCCCTGCCGTACGATTGGTAGGTGAAGACGCCTGTTCCTCATGCATTTTTGCCTATAAAAGCCACCACCTTTCCTTCATTTCGGTTACTTTCCATTCCTTACCATTTTTGCTCGAATTTCTCAGAGAGAAAAAATTCCTCAAAGTAGCACGAACTGTCTTAACACTTAAACACTTCCTGTAATTTTCCAGTGTTTGGTTTTGCCAGTGCTTCTCAACTCTCGCTCAATCATACCCAGTACCCCCAGTTCAACAATCAACTGTAAGTTTTTTTGCATCTTTAGATAATAACATGCTTACATCTATTTTGTTTGTTTTCTGGGTTCGTACTTAGAGATTTCTAGAGCGTGAGTGCTTGAGTTCTTCGAGTTCTGTTTTACGTTTTACTGTATTAGTTGTGGGCGTACAGTTTCGTTTGAAGAAGGCCGTGTATCCTTCGTTTAGCAATTGCTTAGGGCATAGGAAGACTTTTCTTTTCCTTTTTGCAAAAACCACTTTTACTGTGATTTTACTGCACCCGACACTTGTTCAGGGATTCTCCTTCGAATTTCCTGTGTGACACGTGTCCGAGGGGCCTCTTTCCGGCGGTTAGGGGACCCCCACTCCCTTTTTCTTTGATTTAGTGGTTTGATATGGGGCCTAATCGCCGGGTTTTTTTTTTTTTCTTTTTGTTTTTCTCGGAGCGTAACATGTACGCTTCGGCTCGAAGTCTTCAAAGAAGAAAGGGAAGAATATTGCCACCCCGGAGGAGGTTTCTCCGGGACTGTCGCCCGGGAGGGGTACAAGTCCCGCGCTACCGGCCGGGAAGCGCCGAGCTTCGATCGACCCCGACTCCGCCCTCACCACCGGAGAACATTATTAATGTAGCGGAATCAAACCCTCTACCTCGGGGACCTTCCACCGCCTCCCCGTGACTCGGAGACACCCAACCTCAACTATGATGGCTTCGGGGCTTGGAGTCGGACCCATCCGATGGCGGTGCAATGCTCCCGCTCCAGACTATTTTGTTGATTTTCGTGTATTTGTCGGCCTTGCGCCATACCAACTTATTCCTCAGGCTTACCGCCTGCTCTCGTGCTTATTTATTTTTTACACGCACGCGCCGGGGGTCTCCCGGCCGGCGGAGATTTTATATTTTTACGAACTTGTATCCGTCCCCAAGAAAGGGGACAAACTTAAGGACGGTTTTTATGGGTTCGGATCCATCCCGCTAACGAAGGGGTGGTTCCGTATAATAGGCGACTCATGTTAAGGAGTACCGCCACCGATTTTTCTTCTCCTCCGGTTTAGTGGCCGTGGACCATCCGGAGCTTCTCACGGAGTGGGTGCGGATCCCACCTTACCAGCGGACGCTCACCACTCAGGCGTTCCTTCGAAGGGCCCAAGCCTTCGCCTCGTACGACCATGCTGATCTTGACGTCGGGGGCCTGGTCACCACGGAGAATTGCAGAAAGGCCAAACTTATCCTTTCTCACCAATCCGTGGATGACTCCAACCTTTCCAAGGTTATCTGCCCTAACGTGAGGGCGCCGGCCGCGGAGAAGGCCTTCGGGATGAGCTTATTGCTACGGCAGAGAAGAAGTACCAAGATTATCTCTACCGGAAGGCCCGGGAGAAGGCGTATTCTAGTGCCGCCTGCGGGAGAGGGCTTCGCGTGGGGAGCCGGTGGTGCGGAGGAGCCAAGCCATTGGCGGGAAGTCCGAAGCAAAATTTTTTGACAAGATCCTTGAAGAGATTGGAGGTCCTTCCGCCGGGGACCCCTTCGTCTTGAAGGTTCTTCCGAGAACCGTACTTCCCGCCTCGGCCTTCGCCTCCCCGAACCAAACTCGGGCGCTCCCGTGCGCAAGACTTCCGGTGCCGGTGGTAAGTCTCCTTTGACAATTCAATATGTCCCTTCCGTTGATGAATATACCGCCGTAGGCCCATAGGGTTCGACGAGCGTCTCCGTAGGTTTAAGATGCCGTCGACCCGGTGGGGGTATCATTTGAAGGAATTTTATTTTACAAACTTAGGAGATTACCTAGGTCGGTCCGGATGGGTCCCGCCCTCCGAACCTATTCCCCAGGTCCGTCGGCTTACATAGCGTCCACCGGTTTCGGCCCTCGGACGGTTATCTTGGAGATGATGCCGCGCATTAAAGTTCGGGACTTTGCTAGGGCCGAACTACAGGAGTCCGGGTAGGAGTAGTTTATTTCTTCGCACCTTTTTGTAAGTAGTTTCTCACGGACTTTTAACACTTGCTTGTTTTATTGGAACAGTACCTCCATGGATGCCATCCCGGAACTACGGGCTGGGGTCCATACTCCGGTGGCTCCTCCGGCCTTCACCCCCTCTCCCCCGGCCCCTTCCTTGAAGGTTTCCTCCGGCGCTCCTCCCGAAACCATCGACTTGGTGGATGACGAGGAGGTGCTTCCGGGAGAAGGCCAGGGGAAAGGGTGGGACTTCTCGGAGGAAGCCGCCGAGGGTGCTGGAGACCCTCAAGCTCTTCCAGTGGTAGCAGAGGAGGACGAGGAGTCTGAAGTGGCTCTGATTCGCAAGCGTAAGGGCAAGATGATCGCCCAAGACGAGCCGAAGAGGCCTCGGAGGGCCGACACTCCCGCTCATGGCCTAGACGGCGGGGTGTCTCCGATGGAGGAAAATCCTGCTCCTCCTCGCATTGAGCTTACCCCGATTCCGGGGGATGAGGCAAGGCAGGAGCTTCGCATAGCCAAACACAACTACGCTATGGACGAGTACTCCCGGGGATATGCCGATGTGGAGGCCCTTAGGAGGATTTTGCGAGCGGAGGTTGAGGCGAGTATTAACCATCCGGACTATCATGATCCGTGGAACCTCAACCTGGATCCTTTGGCGGACTGGTTCCGTCCCCTCCTAGGGCCCACTCTGGCTCCCTTCGCCGCGGAAATGACCGTGAGTTCGCTTCTCGCCCACACGCTGTGCGCCCAAGCGGTTTGCCACTTGCGCTTCCCTGAACTCCATCTTCCAAGTCCAGGACCTCAGCCATTCCCTCACAGTGGTAAGTACTTTGCAACTTCTTGCGTTTCCTTTTTGGTGTTTGTATTTTGTTTTCTTCCTTTGAGAAATTTTTCCTTACATCCCGTTATGGTTCAGCTTGCGGTCGAGCCGGTCGCCTCTCCAAGAACATCATAAGCCATGGCTTCGCTCCGTCCGATTTTGGGGACATGAACGACGTCGCAAGGTCCTCCAAGACCTTGCGGAGAGGCAGATCTACTCGGGGAGGCCGCCGAGCGCCGGGAAGCGACGACGAGGCTAAGGAAGAGAGGGCCAAAGCTAGGGAGGAGGAGGCCACCCGGAGGGAGGCTCAGGCGGAGGACATGATCCAGGCCGAGGCCCAGCGGAGAGGCAGGATGGAGGCCCACCATCAGGAGGAGCTAAGGGCTCGACCGAGGGCTGCCGAGAAGGCTAGGCGGGACCTTCGGGAGGCCAGGGAGGCTTTGGACGAAATGGCCGCCAAGGTGAGGTCTCTAGAGGAGACTCACCAGTCGGATATTGAATCCAAGGCCGCTCTGGCTGCGGAGTTGAAGGAGCTTCGGGACTATAAAGATCAGTCTATTAGGAAGGCCGAGCAGGCCGAGCTCCTTTCTCCCGTCTCCCGTGCTCCGTGCCCGAAGCGCTTTGATGATGGTGTCTACATGGCTTGGGCCACCAACGATCGAGTATCGAAGCTTTCCTTCTATCCCAAACCCGAGGACATGATTGCCAAATTTCGGGAGAAGAAGAAGAGACTTGATGCCGAGCTTCGAGGCACGGATCGGACCTCGTCTTCCGCCGCGGCCGACCGAGCCGCCATATTACCGACCCGGCCAGTTGTACCCGTTCTTTTCATAACTCTTTTTTTTTCTTTGTACATACTTGCTTTGCCTTAGAACAATTTACTTACGGGCGGCGGCTTTTATTCTAAGGGGAGACAATTTAAGGCACGTCCCCGGCCATTTATATGTGTATGACCTAACCTTCGGGCTAGGATATTTTATTTTTTTTTATTTATATATATGTGCGATCTTTTTTCCACACTTTATATATTTCAACCCGTCCTTTGGCTCGGGATTTCATACTTACGCCTTTTATTTTTGCGCATGTTTTTGACACCTTACTTTGGGTCGGGATATTTTACTTAGCTTAACCCGCCCTTTCGGGTCGGGATGTTTTACTTAGCTTGACTCGCCCTTTGGGTCGGGATATTTTACTTAGCTTAACCCGCCTTTGGGTCGGGATGTTTTACTTAGCTTGACACCGCCCTTTGGGTCGGGATATTTTACTTAGCTTGTTTTTATTTGTCCGTGTGGTATACCCTAGTACCCCCCTGAGTGGCATAGAAACTTTGTTTTTAAGGCACTCAGCTTTATTTAACATAGAGGAGGCATATATTTGGACGGTACAAACCCTTTGAACAAAAGCTAAGTTTAATTCGCTTACCGGTAGTATTTTACGAGGTGATCGCATTCCAGCTCTTGGGACGGTAGTTCCGTCCATTCTTTTCAATTTATAAGTGCCAGAGCCGATTTCGTCCTCGATTTCATATGGCCCTTCCCAATTTGGTCCAAGTACCCCCACTCCGGGTTCTTGGGTGGCTGGGAAGACCCTTCTTAGGACCATGTCACCGATAGCGAATTTTCTGTTTTTAACCTTGGAGTTAAAATACTTGGTCACCTTCTTTTGATAAGCGGCCATCCGTATTTGGGACTCATCCCGGAGTTCTTCGACTCGATCCGCAGCTTCGGAGCGGGGCACGATTGGTGGCGGATCATAAGTCGTTCTCCCGTGGGATGGGAATAATGTTTCCACGGGACCATTGCTTCACAACCGTATGCCATTGAGAACGGCGAATGACCGGTTGTGGTTACGGGGGTCGTCCGTAGGCCCACAATACCCTTGGCAATTCTTCGGGCCGATTATTTTTACAAGCCGGCGCCTTCTTTTTCAAGGTGACCTTTAGGATTTTATCGATCGCCTCCGCCCGGCCGTTCGTCCGAGGCCGGCTACCGCGAGAAGCTTTTTACTACTCCGTGTCGGTTGCGAAGTCGGTAAATTCCTCGCAATCAAATTGCTTTCCATTGTACCGAGACTATTTTGTGAGGTAAGCCGTATCGACACACTATGTTTTTGACAACAAAGTCCAACGCCTTCTTAGCGGTTATTGTCTTCATAGGCTCAGCCTCCGTCCATTTGGTGAAGTAGTCTACTGCTACTATTGCATACTTTACTCCTCCTTTTCCCGTAGGTAGAGACCCGATGAGATCTATGCCCCGTACCGCGAAGGGCCGGGGGCTTGTCATCGCCGTGATCTCATTTGGAGGAGCTCTCGGTATGTTCGCGTACCTTTGGCACGAGTCACACTTTTGGACATAGTCTATACAATCTTTTTTCATTGTTGGCCAGAAGTATCCCTGCCTCAATATTTTCTTTGAGAGGCTGGGTCCTCCCGTATGATCTCCACAGAACCCTTCGTGGACCTCCAGCATGATTTGTCTAGCTTCAGGGTCCGATACACACCTTAAATAAGGCATGCTGAGTCCTCTCCGGTAGAGAATTTGATCCATCATTACATAACGATGAGCCTGATACTGAATCTTTCGAGACAGTGCCCTCTCTTGGGGCAACTCACCTGTGGTTATGTATTTTATGATGGGGACCATCCAGCTGGGTTCTTGCCCAACCGTTTGTGTGGTCTCTTTTATTTTGATGCTTGGCTCTGCCAAGCGTTCCACGGTACTACCCCCGCCTCTTCGATCTCACTATCCGAGGCTAACTTAGCCAGACAGTCCGCATGAGCGTTCTTTTCTCGGGGGATTCTTTCTATTTTATAGTCCGTGAACTCGTGGAGCAGTTCTCGGACTATTGTTACGTACGCGGCCATCCTTTCGCCGCGGGTTTGGTATTCTCCGGATACTTGGTTTACGACCAGCTGGGAATCACTGTAGATTTCCACCCTCTTGGCTCCTACAGCTTTAGCCAATTTTAGCCCTGCTATCAGGGCCTCATACTCGGCTTCATTATTCGAAGCTGTGAAGTTGAATCGGAGTGCTGCCTGGAGCCGCAACCCAGTGGGTGATATCATAGCCACTCCTGCTCCCGAACCGTTTTCGTTTGAAGCTCCGTCCACGAATACTCTCCAAGTGGGGATGGGTGGCTCCGGAGTATTGGCTGTCGCCTCGGCTTCATTACATTCGGTGATGAAGTCTGCCAAGGCTTGGCCTTTTCAGAAATCCGGGGCACGTAATGCAAGTCAAACTGACTCAGTTCCATTGCCCATTTGAGGAGTCTTCCGGAGGCTTCAGGTTTCTGGAGGACTTGCCGGAGTGGATGATTGGTCAAAACTCTGATTGGATGGGCTTGGAAGTATGGTCTCAACTTCCGCGATGCCATCAGGAGGCAGAATACTAGCTTTTCAATGACCGGGTACCTTGTCTCGGCCCCTATCATGCGTTTACTAACATAGTACACGGGATGCTGGATCTTTTCTTCCTCCCGGACCAATGCAGCACTGACCGCATGTTCGGAGACCGCCAAGTAAAGGAACAAGTCTTCTCCAAGGACGGGCTTTGATAGGATAGGAGGTTTGGCCATATGGTCTTTTAACCTTTTGAATGCCTCCTCGCATTCGTCCGTCCATTCGAACTTTTGGCATTTCTTCAGTATGTTGAAGAAGGGTATGCACTTGTCCGTGGATCGTGAGATAAAACGGCTCAACGCGGCCACCTTTCCGGTCAAACTTTGCACGTCCTTATGTTTCTTGGGGGATGGCATGTCCAAGAGAGCTTGGATTTTCTCCGGGTTCGCCTCAATCCCCCTTTGGCTGACTATGAAGCCCAGGAATTTTCCCGACTTGACTCCGAAGGTACACTTCTTCGGATTGAGCTTCATGCCGTATCTTCGGACGACTTCGAAACATTCTTCTAAGTCGTTTGCATGGCTATTGCATGCTTTGGATTTGACGAGCATGTCGTCTACATATACTTCCATGTTTCGTCCCAGGAGGCTTTTAAACATCCGGTTAACCATTCTTTGATAGGTTGCTCCGGCGTTTTTCGATCCGAAAGGCATGACTAGGTAACGGTATACCCCCTTATCGGTCCCGAAGCTAGTGCACTCACAGTCCGCCGTATGCATCTTTATTTGATTGTACCCAGCATAGGCATCCATGAAAGATAGCAGTTTGAATCCGGAGGTGGCGTCCACCATCTGGTCAATCCTGGGCAGCGGAAAGCAATCCTTTGGGCAGGCTTTGTTTAGATCTGTGAAATCTATGCAAACCCGCCAAGTCCCGTTCGGCTTGGGCACCAGGACCGGATTGGCCAGCCATTCCGGATAGTATACGTCGCGGATCATGCTGTTGGACAAAAGTTTATCCACCTCTTTCTCTAAGGCCTCGGCTTTCGCCGAGTCGAGCGGCGTCTCTTTTGTTGTATAGGAGGCATGTCCGGGTTGACGTTGAGGACATGGGTGATGACATGAGGGCCGATGCGGTCATGTCCTCTTGGCGCCATGCAAAAACATCAATGGCGCCCTTCAGTGTTTTTATTATTTTATCCTTTTCCTCCGGATCTAGGCCTCTCCCTATCCGGAGTACTTTGGTGGAGTCGTCGTCGCACACTGGTATTTCTTCGACGTCCTCCATTGGTTCTACGACCCTTTCGGATTCTATACGAGGATCCAACTCGTCTTCTTCAGCCTTCTCTACTTCAGGGGGCCCCCGGACCATGAGCACTGGCAAGTGGGTGGCAACGTTGTAACATTGCCTGGCCTCTCCTTGGTTTCCCCTCACCGTTCCGACTCCGGCTTCCTGGGTAGGAAATTTTAGGCATAGGTGTCGGATAGAAGTTATTGCACCAAAGTCGACGAGGGCCGGTCGGCCTAAGATTGCGTTGTAGCCGTTGGACGGTCTACCACCACGAAGGTGCAATACTTAAACGTGCTCGTGGAGTGTCCGGCACGGGGTAACCGGGAGCCCGACTTTTCCCATCGGGATTAGAGTTGTCCCGTTAAACCCCGTGAGCCGTGATCCGTAGGAGAGAGGTCCGGTCGGTCTGGCCAACCCTATCGCAGTGAAGGCCTCTTTGAAGAGCAAGTTCACGGAACTTCCATTATCAATCAGGACCCTGGCCACTACTTTGTTTGCAATGGGGGTCTCTATGACCAGCGGGTCGTGATGAGGAAAACGCACCGTTTTGGCGTCTTCTTCCGTGAACGTTATGGGTTGGTCCATTAGCCGAGGCCTTTGAGCTGGGAGTTGAGTAACCTCCCACACCTCACTGTGCCTTGCGGCCTCGGCGTATCTTTTTCGCTCCTTCCGAGTGTTACCTCCGATATGGGGACCTCCGGAGATCATGGCTACCCGTCCATTAGGCCGAGGCGGTAGTCCGGGTATATGCTGGGTGTCACTGCGGGAGCGAGTGAGGCAATACTCCCGCCGTACCCCCGGTGTTCCCGAAGGCATGCCCCCGCCACCCGCCCGGGTTAAGGTGGGGTAACCTATTCTTGATCCACTCATGCAGGTGGCCCAACCGGATCGGATTCTCGATCTCATCTTTGAGATTTTTACACTCGTTGGTGCCGTGGCCGATGTCGTTGTGATATTCGCACCTTTTGCTCGGATCTCTCCGGAGCCGTCCCCGTACAATGGCCGGGTCTCCGTAATGCGTATTCCGCCTTGTGGCAAAATAGACACGTTCTGAGAGTCCGTGAGCTCTGTGTCTTGGGTGTATTGGGGTGTGTACCCCTTCTTTGGCGCTTCTCTCCGTTCGGGTCTTTGCCTTTGGAAGACCTCTTGCTTAGACCCTTGAGTAGGGCTCGTTAAGCCTAGCGGTTGGGGCGGCTTGTGAAGGAGCCCGTCCATTCACCCGGACGGATTGCCGTAATGGGAAGATGCCGGCGAGCTTGGCCTTGGTTGTACCCGGGAGTGGCGTAAAACCGTATGTCACTAACCGGAGGGGTCGCGGTCGGGACGGTGCAGGGGCGATACTCCCGGCATGTACCTGCGCCATCCCGGTGGGATAATAGCCTCCATAAGCCACGATCGGGGCTTCTTCGAGGTTAATATATTTTTGGACTCGCTTCTGGAAGTCCTGAAGGCTAGCAGCGCCTTCTTCGTAATTCGTTCCGGAAGGGAGTCCCAAGCACGGATTCTGCTTGGAGAAGCGCAAGCCGTCGTCCGTCGTCAACCTTCTTGGTCTTCGAGGCCTCCTCTCGGAACCTCTTGATGTAATTCTTCAAGGTCTCGGTGGGTAGTTGCTTGATGTTAGTCCAAGGCACTAACCTCCAAATTGACCTTCTGGCGGCGACAAATTGTCTCGGAAGTTGGTTTGGAGTTTGTTCCAACATCCCACCGATCCCGGTTCTAGTTTCTTGAACCACTCCTCCGCCGAACCGCTCAGAGTGAGGGGGAAGCATAGGCATTTGGCGTCATTGCTGACCCGCATGACTGTCATGACTCGGTTGAATCGTGACAGGTGATCACTGGGGTCGGAGTTCCCAGTATATGCCGCCATTTCGGGCATTTTGAAGTTTTTAGGGAGCTCCGCCTCCAGGATATGTTTGGCACAGGGCTCCCGGTCCTCACTATCCGAGTCGGAGTCATCTCCCTTCTGCCTCCGGGAGACTCGGGCAATATCTTTTCGGAGGATGGCAAGCTCTGCCATAATCCCTTCGTTCTGATGCGAGGAGACTTCGGGTCCGTATCTTTTTTGATCGAAGGTGATCCGGAGGTCACACGATTCCCATTGATTTGATTTCTCAAATCAACGGGTGGACATCTCTGTCCTCCTCTGCCTCACCCCGGTTCTGGTGCACGGAAACGCTTTTTCGGTCCCCTCGATCTTGAGGGCCAAGACTCCCTCTTTGGGGCTTGCCCCTCTGCGGACCTTTCCCTTTAGGGAAATCTGAGCGGACCTTACGCGGATCCTGCGCCTTTTTCTTTCGACCAGGGGCAGAAGTAGGGTTTTTTATTTGGTTTTCCTCAGCAGGGTGCCTCATAGGGCTAGGTTCCCTAGGCACTTTCTTCTTGGGAATTGGGCGAAGACGTAGCTGGCTCCCCATCGAGTCCAGCGGCCATTGCCTTGGGATGCACGTGAATGCCAGCTGCCTCCATGGCTTTTTGCATGGCTAGCATCACCTCATGCATCTTTTGATTTTGCACTTTCTGAGCTTCGATCTCAGCTTCGTGATCGATGGCTTTTTGTCTGAGGAGCACCAGCTCTTGGTAGCTTCCGTCATCGTAAGCGTATTCGTCGAGGTGTTCCTCGTGGTTTTCATCTGGAACTTCTTCCTCGGACTCCTCTGCTGCCCTCGAGGCTACATCCTCTTCATTGGGATCTTGAGCGTCTTCTAGAGGGCGAGGGTGACGTGTAGCTCTTGTCTCCACCATTGTCGTGAAGTTAAATGCTTGTTGTGAAGCAGCTTTCCTCAGCTCTCAATGAAAGCACCAAAATGTTGACCGAGGTTTTCGGCAACTAGTAAAATATGAATATGATAATGAGCTGTAAGAAAGCGAGATGAAGACTTTTTACGTGGTTGGGGCGTTAATGAGCCTTAGTCCACGAGCCACTGATATTTATGGATATCTTTAATACAGATTCTACACTTGGGAGAATGTTTCTCTCTTTAATACAAAGAATGTTCTTGGTGAGTTTTTTCTCTGTTTGCTCTTTAGCAGCCAAGATTCTCCGACCCCATTAAATGAGCTTTGAGGGGGTATTTATAGTGTTTTGGTGGGGTAATCCCTAGAATTGTACTTACACATGTGTCTGTAAGTATCCATAAAGCTGGGCATTTCCGATGAATATACCATGGGTGATGCATGGTCAAATCCCTAGGTGCTGTAGGGTTTTTATGGAGAATGTCCTTTTTGTCTTATGATTGACGTGACTCTTCGCAGAGTAGCCGTCGCTAGACTTAAATGATCATTCTTGTAGCCTGCTTGTTTGGGGGATGTGCCGTCAGACTTTATTGCGTGTTACAGTCCCAACACGCTTCCTCCCATGCAGCATTAAATGCGACTTGATGTCTCGGGAGAGACCTGACACATCCCGGAGTGCCTTTAAGCTATGCTCGCTTCCGGGAGTACCTTGTACTCCGGGAGCATCATCCGGGACTCATGCGAATAATGCTTCCTGGTGCCATACAAAGACTTAGCAGTTCTTCCCAAGTAATTTGATCCACGTGTCCCTTCTTGATTGGTCCACGTACATTGGGCGATTTTAGGAGCAACAAAACCGGTTATATTTATTAACTAGTTAAAAATTTGAGACCAAAAAACTCGTTCCGTAAAGCAACTAAGATAAAAAACTCACACACAAAAACCAGTTAAATAAAAACAAATAAATCAAAACTGGTTCGTTGAATTAACTAAATCAAAAATCAGTTCTCAAAATGACTAAATTAAAAACCAGTTCCTTAAATTAGTTAAATAAAAAAAATTAATTTCCGAAATAAATAATTCAAGAACCGTTTTTTGAAATGACTTAAATCATAAAATGAGTAAAACTAAATAACACACAATAGCTCAGAAAACCAGTTACTGAAACATAAATTAAATAGAACCGGTTCCGATAACTCCCGAACCTGCTACTGTCGTAATATTACTTCATTATTAAAATGCAAGAACATTGTTGTGGTACAAAAAAACTACAATTATCTAGAGACCTAGAGATGTTGCAACTACAAACTAACACCAGCATGAGATATAACCTCCAAAAGAAAAGGATAAACATAAATACAAGAAAAAACCTAAGATTTTCATCAACTTGTTGTCTATTATAAGCTCTACAACTTCCTCAATTCCGTTACATGCATCAAAATCCTGATCAAATATAACAAACACATATATACATGTTACACATAGATTCACAAATACTCACTCTTCAAATATTTTTTATGCAACATCTGCTATACAATGAACAGCAGAATAATATACAATTGTTCCATTTGATTAGCTAATGATTCCAGCATAATGGAGATCAAAGCATCTAAACATACACCCTAATCAAGCATTCCTCTAGTTGATAATATGGTCATCAATACTTATAACACACAAGGTTAGTTTTTGGTCTTTTCTCAATGTGAAAATTTATTGTTGTTATAAGCTCAAATTCAAATAGAAAAGAAAGGTAATAAAACAAAGTCTACAGAGACATGAATTGTAATGATGAGCTAACGTAGTACTATCTTTATGGAGAAGACAATAACCTTCCAAAATACGAATAGCAAGTGAAACTTTAGAATCGATAGAAGGACTATTAAACATCATGGGTTCCATATCAAAAATATGATCCAAAGTTGATACAATCTCATACTCTTTCAATGAATGTCGAAAGATGACAGGAACCACTGTTCATTATATATTAAAGGAATTGTATTCGAAATCAAATCAACTACACCAATTTTGATCCTCTTTATATAAGGAAATGTATCACAAATTTAAATCTTTTTGCTTTGAATTCATGCAAATATCTCCCAATTTTCTAAAGCAGTACAAATTCCATGAATGAATCAAAAACGCTAACATTGAATTGGGATATGGAGGTTCAAACCTTGAAGCTCGGAGATGGATTGAGTTTGGGAGAAAAGATTGATGGTTAGATTGGACTCAGCCACAAATGGAAGAAACTTGAGGAGGCCTTCTGGAACCGCTAACTCGGAGGAAAGAGAACTCAGCTCGAGCGTCCCTGAGACCGCTACGGAAAGCGCAAGTGACCTCCCTATAAACTCTCTGTTCGTTCAAGACATTCACGAGCTGTCACCTCCGTCAACGGTGGCTCAAACTCTGACTTCGTCGAATCCTTCTCTGAAGCATCGGCCGCTAGAGATGGCGATGGGGTTTTGGCCTCCGACGCCATACAAACATCAGAGAGAGATAATGTTCAGAGATTACGGGTTGAAGATAGAGTGTGGAAGGAAAACAAAAATTTAAATATGGTATTCTAAGTGCATATTTGACATCATAACTAAAAAATTGTTTTTTGTTTTTAAAAACAGAAAATTGTTTTTTGAAAACAATTTGGCTTGTTTGGTCTTGTTCTTTGAAAACAGTTTTCAGAAAACAAATTACAAAAAATAAGAATTTTGAAAACAACAAAATGTTATTTTCTGTTTTAAAACCAATTCACTTTTGGTCAATATTGTTTTTAAAAAAACACTAACCAAACATGACTTGTTTTTAAAAACCTCAAAAGCTATTTTTTGTTCTCATTTCTAAAAACAATTTTTTGAAAACAAAAAATAGAAAATAATACCAAACATGCTCTAAACTTTTTTTACAAAACTATGGCATAAAATAAATCCATAAAAATATAAATAAAACAAAAAATCCACACTCTATTAGATTTATTTAATTATGCCATAAAAAAATAAAGTTATCAATATTTCCCATAATTTATATAATTTCTACATATATATATATATATATATTTACGGAGGATTATTTTTTTTAGAGAGAAAACAAAGTTATTTTTACGTTACTGCAATATTATAATATGTTGCAGCAATGTAAAAATAACATTTTTTGTTAGAAGAATTAAAAAATAATAATCCATATATATTTTAAAATAAATGAATTCGTAAAAAGAAAAACTAAAAATATGTAATATTCACTTTATGAAATAATTCTATTATCCCCTCCTAATTATTTTGCCTCCTATTTTATTCATGAAAATGGAAAGTAGAATATTGAAAGCCTTAGCATCTATTTCCTTGAGAACATTATTGATCAAATCCTGAAGGTTCCTATTTGTCCTGCCATGGATGCCACTCATTTGGAGATGTCATCCCTTTAGCAATTTCACTGTCAACTCTGTCTACCATCTTGCTAAGTCTTTAGCTTTTTCTTCAGGTCCCTCTTCTTCTAATCCAATTGCTTTTAAGGATTGGTGGAAGTTGATTTAGTCCATGAAAATCCCACCAAAAATCAAGTACTTTGTTTGGAAAGCCTTCCATCACGTGTTACCTTGTGCTTTAAGCCATTTCCAAAAAATGATTCTTTCCCATCCTTTCTGCTCCTTTTGCAATGGAAAAAAGGAAACGATTTCACATGCCCTTATAGAGTGTTCCAAAGCTAAATCTATTTGGAGACATACTAATTTAGAGAGCTTCTATTCAGCTTATAGGCATTGCGATATCAAGAAATTTTTGTTAAGAGCCTTCGCCAAATTGAATCATGAACAACTTTCCATTCTTTTTTGGCATCTATTGGATGGTGTGGAATCAAAGAAATAACTCCGTGTTTAATAAACCTGCTCTTAACTTGGTGGATGTGGAAGACTCTGTGCTTAATTTTTTGCAAGACTACAATTTACAAGGAGGCTCAAAATCATGGCTTGCATTAAAAAAATCCTGTGGCTCAAACCCCTTCCAGTAGTGGCGTTTATCAAAATTGTAATGATAGTTGTAAATTGCCTTCTGCTGAGAATTTTAAATTGAGTGTGGATGCTTCCTTCGATGTCAAAGGTATAAAAATTGGTATGGGAGCTATAATCAATGATAGTAATGGGGCTATCGTTGCAGGGTTATGTTCTTCCTATGCAGAAATCTTTACTCCCATTTATGCAGAAGCCATGACATTGCATACTGCCTTATTCTGTTGTGTGGCCGTGCAATTCCCAATAGAGTTGGTGGAAACAGATTACCAAATTTTGGACAGCAAAATCAAACATAAATGGAAAGATAGATTTTCTCTCTTTGATCTTGTTTATTTGGTGCACATCTCTTTATCTTTCTTTACTAATATTTCCCTCAAGTCATATTTCTAGAAATAACAATGTATTAGCTCACAATCTTGTCAGTAAATCATTAGGCTAAAATAGATAGGTCATTTGGAATGATTTCTCTCCAAATTGGTTAATGTACCTGTATTTTGGATTCTCCTTGTTCATCTATTGGAAGTTACTTTACATTTTTTTTTTTTAAAAAAAGGATTATTTCACAAATATACAAAAATAACAAAAAAATTTAAAAAAATATGGTTGTACGGAATTTTAAACATTTTTATGATTTTATTTACAGAAAATACAGTCTTTTTATGTTTTACTCTTGTTAATTTGTTGTTGATTTTTTGTTATATGTATGTTATTTTTTGTTGTTGTTTGGATGTTATTTTCTTGTTACTTTGATGTAGTTTTCTTGTTGTTTTCGTGTTGATCTATAGAAAACCGTAAAAATATAAAAAAAAAATCTTTAAACGTTAAAATGTAATTTTTTTTTACAAAAAATGGTATTTTATGTAATTATCCCTAAAAAAAGGAAATTTACACTCGATACTATTTTTTCTATTGTTTTTTTACAATTTTACTGTTGCAAGCTATTTATTACTTTTTTACTTCTAGTTTATACCCGGTATACTGTGTTTTGTTAAAAAAAATTTTTGTTCCATTTTAATCACACATGGCAGCCCATGGTTTAATCTAATCTTTATATTATATTTTAAGTTTTAAAAAGTTTTGATTTGATTGATATTGTCACAATGTGATAGGTTTTTTTTTTATTATTTTTTTTTATTTATTTTTACTTAAAATTGATGATGATAAAGATCTGACCCAAAATATACATGTTCTCTATTCAGTTTTTCATCCTATTTCATATTCTTTCTCTCTCCATGTTCATCTTCTTTCTCTTTGTGGGTTTTTTTTTTAAAAAAAAAAATCCATACAGTTATTATCTTTCTCTCTCTCTCTCAAGTTTTTTATTTTATTTCTTGTTCAGTTTTTCTTCTTCATCTTCTTTTCATTTTTTTTTTGTTTTTTTAATTTTCAATCACGTTTTTGGAGAAAGATAAGAGTGTGATTTTTTTATCATGATTTTTCAGAACTGGTCTTGCAAATATAACCGTTGTTGCATCTGGTGTTGAGGCTGTACAGAAGATGGTTAGTTTTTTTAGTCCTTTTTTCTTTTATTTTTTTGATTTGTTTTAGTGTTGTTTTACGATTGTTTTGCCATGATTTATTTATTTGACATCGATTTCATTGTTTTTGCTCCATCTCGCCAAAATTAATGGTTGTTTTCCAAGTGTTCTCGTGTTGCTGTGGTGCTTCTATCCGTGAGTGTGGAAGATAGAGCCTATAAATACATTTCTTCTTCCTTCTCTATGACTGTTTTTGTGTTTTTTTATATTTTGATTCTCCTATAAATACATTTGACGAGCTCATTGGCAAAAGAATTTTGAGGGGTGTGGTTCTTTTATATTTTTTAAGTGGTTATATCTGCTTCATTATTTTGCATTTGTTTTTGTGTTGCTTTAGTAGTTTTTTTATTCTGATTTTTTAAGACTGGGCTTGCAAATATAGCCGCTATTGTATCTGGCGTTGAGTCTGTGCAGAAGATGGTTAGTTTTTTTAATCCTTTTTTTTTTATTTTATTTTTTAATTTGTTTTAGTGTTGTTTTACAGTTATTTTGCCATGATTATTTATTTGACGTCGATTTCTCTATTTTTGTTCCATCTTATCAGAATTAATGGTTGTTTTCGGGTGTTCTCGTATTGCTGGGATGGTTCTCTCCGTGGGTGTGGAAGATAGAGGCCTGATATGTGATTTTCGGTATTTACAGTATAAAAGAAAAAAAGGGCAAGGACAGTATAAATATATTTTTTGCCGTGTGACAATATAAATGTAAGTCTTTACCCAAAATCCAGTATTTTTGTAAAAGAGAAATTATAGTAAATGAGCCCAAATCATAAGACTATGTTAGTTTATGTCCTCATTTCAAAAAATATAGCAAATGACCCTAAATCATAAGATTATGTTAATAAATGTTCTCATTTCAAAATCATTAATTATTATTTTTTTTTTTTTTTTAAAAAAATAGAAGCAAATTATTTAAACATTATGGTATATCTATATTAGTTTTGTTAAAATCTTTTTTATTTAAAAGTTATGTCAATTTTTTTAATTTTTTATGAGTTGTTGTGGGTTGTTGGTATATAAATTTTGTTGTACGATATATTTCTATCTTGTTGTATGATATATTATTATTCTTAAATGATATTTATTTTTTATTATGATATGTATAATAGTAGTATATAATTTTATTAGCATTATAAAAATATTTTAATGTATGTATATAATGTTATTGCCATGCTACATATATTTAATTATTATTTTTATATTTTTTGATTGTATGATTATTTATTTTAAATAATATTTAATTAGTTTTTATTTTATTATATACAATGGTAGTATATAATTTTGTTATCATGGTATATATATTTTAATTGTGGTATATAATTTGGTTAATATAGTATACATACATATATATATTAGTAATCTATATTTTTATTATTATTGTTTTTGTATATATGTTTTGGTGAATGGTATATGTATTTTTTGTTATATGGTATATAATTTTTTTTAAATAATATTTAAGTTTTATTTTCTATTGTACTTTTGTTGACATAATATATAATTTTATTAGCATCCTATATATTTTTATTTTTATTTGTTGTTATTATTATATGTTTTCATTGTAAGGTATATATTTTCTGTTATATGGTATATAAGTTTTATTGTATAGTATATCATTATATTTTAGATAATGCATGTTTAGTTTTTATTTAGTATACATAAAGGTGATATATAATTTTGTTAATATGATATATATAATTTTTTTTAATAATATTATATTATTTTGTTTATTTTTTATTGTAGGTATATACGTTTTCTTGTATGGTATATAGTTTTTGTTGTCTATAATATATCATTTATTTAATATGATATTTAGTTTCTATTTTATTATATGTAATTTTTTTTTTGCATGTATTCATATTTTAATGGTGGTATATATAATTTTGTTAGCATGATATATATATATTTTGAGTATTAATTTAGTATTGTTATAATTTCTTTGTGGTATATAATTTTATTACTACGGTATATTAATTTTCAGTACTACGATATATCTAATACTGTTGTATATATTTAAATGATCTAATATATTTATTTATTTTTGTTACAATATAATAATATGCAATACTAATTATATAACTTAATTTTATTATTATATATATATTTTTTAAAAATATGTGATAAATGTATTTTTATAATTTTTATTAGCTAATTTATTAGATTTAGCCATTTTTTTAATTTTTTTAAAAAATGGACATTTACTAACTTAGTTTCTAAATTTAAGGCCATTTTGCATCTCAACCCTTTGTAAAATTAAAAAAAAAAAGAGATAAGGTACAAAAAATTACATTTTTACATTTAAATAATTTTTTTATATTTTTACGGTTTTCCATAAAAATAACAAGAAAACTACATAAAAGTAACATCTAAATAATATTAAAACAACAATAAAAAATGACATATAAATAACAAAAATCAATAACAAATTAATAAGAATACAACATAAAAAGACCGTATTTTCTGTAAATAAAATCAAAAAAATCGTAAAAATATTTAAAATTACGTGAAACTGTATTTTTATAATTTTTTTTATTGTTTTTGTGTATTTGTGAAATAATCCCAAAAAACAATTCGTTGAAACTCCAGAATTCATTATTGGGCCGACAAGATCTGTTTGTATTGTCGTACAGAATTGAAATTATTGGGCCCAATTGAAAGCCCATTAAGGAAAAGCCCTGGCCCAGTGGAAACTTCTCATTGTTGTAGATGAGTCATCAGTCACATGAGACCACCAGTTCTTTTCTCGTAAGAAACCAAACTCCGGCATAGAAAGAATCACAGCATCACCCCAACAAAACGCCATTAAAGAAAGCTTCGAAGACACACAGAGAGATAGAAAGAAAGCTTCGAAGATAGAGAGGGAAACAGGAGAAAGCTATGGGTGTTGATTACTACAAGGTTCTTCAGGTTGATAGGAGCGCTAAAGACGATGACTTGAAGAAAGCTTATAGAAAGCTCGCCATGAAGTGGCACCCTGATAAAAATCCTTCCAATAAGAAAGAAGCTGAGGCTAAATTCAAGCAAATATCTGAGGCTTACGATGTGAGATTTCGAGCTGAGATTTAATCTGAAATTTCAATATCGAGGTTTTATTTTCGGCTTAATTTACTTTCTTTTTTCTTTGTTTTCAATAATTTGTGATTGGCTGCTTTTGTTTGGATTCAAGGTTCTAAGTGATCCGCAAAAGCGAGCAGTGTACGATCAGTACGGTGAGGAGGGTTTGAAGGGACAAGTTCCACCGCCAGGTGCCGGAGGGTTTTCTAGCGGACAAGAGGGTGGTCCGACAATGTTCCGGTTCAATACTCGTAGTCCCGACGATATATTCTCGGAGTTCTTCGGTTTTTCTGGTTTTGGGGGAATGGGAGATATGGGTGGGTCTAGGGCCGGTGGTGGTGGACCTGCTTTCTCGAGGAGTATGTTTGGTGAAGATATTTTCGCATCTTTTAGGGGTGGAGGTGGGGAGGCCTCCATGAATGCTCCGAGGAAAGCTCAGGCTATAGAGCGAACATTGTCTTGTACTTTGGAGGATTTGTATAAGGGAACCACAAAGAAGATGAAGATTTCTAGGGATGTTACAGATTCCACTGGGTAAGATTTCTACCCTTTTCCCATTGAGTTGATATTTACTATTTATCAATTTTGAGTCTTGGATGAGTGTGATAATCCTAGATTTCAGATTTGCATGAATCTTAAAGCTTGATCATTAGCCTTAAATACTAGAAGTGAGAATTAAGAACTTTAAATTCACAAAATATGGGCAAACAAACTTAATTATTATTTGAATTAATGCTCCTTAACTGTTAGTCATCGATGTTACTTAGTGGGACATTGTAGTTATGTTGTTCTTTGACTACTAGTTATCGCTTTTTAATTAATTTGCCCCATTGGAATTTGTAGCTGTAGAATTGTAATACTTTTAGGTGGATCACCCAAGAGGGTAAGCTCAAATGGTACCCACAGTCTGAGGTTCGAGTCCCTTCTGGGTACCTACGTAGCAATTGCTATAGTTTTCCGGTCCCCAGAAAGTTTAGGGATAGGCGGGCATCCTAGTTTCAAATCAAAGAAAAATATATACATATGAAAATCTGTGGTAATTCGTTGCACTTCAATGTGTATAGGTTCATGCCTTGTAGTATAAAGATTCCATCTACATTCATTGTACAAGCGTACTACTTGTCTGTTACTTAACATCTTAGATGGTTGATTTTGTTATCTTAGCCTTGATGAATCCTACCAAATTCTTAAGCATTTTTCACATTTTTCTTTTTAAAAAAGAAACTCCTTTGTACTAATATAAGGAATAATACGAAGAAAAGAGAAATGAGATAAAAAATAATTATCTCATGTTGCCACTACACAGTTACCTACATGATAAACATTGAAAAGCAACATTAACAAAAATAAAAAACTAGAATAGTTTTCACTGATATCTCTACATTTTATTCAAATATTTTAGCATTGTAGTTACGGCTGTATTCCTTGTAGGATGATGAGTTTTACTGAGCATTGGCATGTAAGCTGTGACGTGAATTTTTTTGTATATTTCCCTTTATAAATATGTTTGTGTGTATGATAGTTTCAGACCTTGTTGACTCTGATATTTTAAAACTTCATAACACAGTAAGTCATTGTTTGAACATCTAATTTACAGTCGTCGCAATAATGTTATTCCTAGTTATAATAACTTTGCTTTTCATACTTTCCTTTTTATTCAAGATATGTTAGATCTTTATTGTTTTCCATTATGTTTTTGGGTAACATACATGATGATGACTGTCCTAATTACATGACTAGATGACTCACAACATGCCAATTGTTGCAAATGCAACATTTGTCAACTAGTTTTCTCTGTGGTGTAATTTTTCATGCTCAGTCAAACTTAAATTTCCTTTGTGAGCTTTTGATATCGCAATTTTATCCAGTTCTGGAGCAAGAAGAAAAATCTCTCTTACGTTTTTGGTGCCAGTTCCTGCATAGGTATCTTAGTGTTTGCTCTATTTCTTCTTTCTCTCTCTCTCTCTCTCTCTCTCTCTCTGTACTAATTCATGCTAACATGAATGTATCTCAAAATTCTTCTTACATCAAAATTTGTTATGGTAAAGCATGTGTTGTCCACAACTTTAGTTTCCATGTAACTTACTAAATAGGATCAGAGGAAAAGTGGCCTGAGGCCCAAATAGAAACAAAAATAGTGCATTCATTATTTACATATAGGATATACATATACTACTGCCCTTTAATAACATCTTGGTTTCTAATTAATTGTCATTATTAATATTTTATTTTAATGCCCCTATAGTTTTCCTTGCTAGCCAAAGTGATTGTTGGAGAAATTTTTCACCTACACACTTTTTTTTTTTGGTGAACTATGTATTGATAGATACTAGTGGAAAGATTTGTTCATTATGCTGGAACCAATCTCATGTGTTCAATGTGGGGGCATAAAAAAGTTCCTAAAGTCTGTTCTGAAGTTTATTTCCGAGTCATAATAAGGAGTATACCAAACTATGAGTTATGGGTTTCATGGATGACCACTTGTTCATAATATTATTTTCCTTGGTTCATTAAATGCATATTGCATTAGATTGTCTTTGAAGAGTTTTCTATTGATACATTGGACCACTGGTCTAACTTGTGGATTGCTAATTGCATTTCTTCTTCTTTGAAAACACAGAAAATGGCCAGGCTCAACTAATTTTTCTTTTAAAAAATTCGAAGAAACATACCTTCTAGAAAGATAAATATTATGGTGATTGTAGAAGTTTGCTTTTCCGAAAAGTAGGAGTCTTTCAGACTAAATCTGTCTCCCTTTCACATGAGATGGCCCCTATTAATACAAGGCTATGACTTAGTGTAACTAGAAGTTTTCATCTAGTGGAATTGTTGCAATTGATTAGTGATGTTGCCCTTTTTCATACTGATCATGCATTATTTTTTTGGTATTCTGTGTTTTTTCTTTTGATCCTGTGCGGTGCAGTTTCATGCTTATTGATTTCAAATAATCACATACAAGTTATGCAAAAAATACACAATACATTTGAAAATGCAAGTGATGATTCTCTAGAGCACCCCCGGCTCAAACTTCTCATTGCTTTTGCTACTTCTGTTATGTTTTGTGCAGAAGACCAAATACAGTGGAGGAAATTCTAACAATAGAGATCAAGCCTGGTTGGAAGAAAGGAACTAAAATAACTTTTCCCGAGAAAGGAAACGAACAACGAGGATTTATACCAGCAGATCTTGTATTCATCATCGACGAAAAGCCTCATGGAATGTTCAAGAGGGATGGCAATGATCTTGTTCTAACTCAGAAGATATCTCTGGTGGAAGCTCTTACAGGTTACACAGTGCAGCTGACTACCCTCGACGGTCGAAGTCTGACAATCCCGATCAACTCTATTGTCAGTCCCACTTATGAAGAAGTGGTTAAAGGGGAGGGAATGCCTATTCCTAAAGAACCCACCAAAAAGGGAAACTTGAGAATCAAATTCAACATCAAATTTCCTTCCAGGCTTACTTCAGACCAAAAATCTGGCATCAAGCGGTTACTATCTTCATAAAAATAAAAACCATGGTGGCGGTACTTCCGTTACGATCTTTTATATTTGTGCTCTGTTTGCATTTGTTTTATTTGGTAGTTTATATTCTGGAAAGTTAAGTTATGCTCTATGAAATCTAATCTGGAGATTTGAACAGAAATTGTGTAGGAATCATGCATTTATTTATTGTGACCAATTCTCTTTTTTTGACAAAGAAAAAAAAAGGTAGAAGAAGCATTGACATGTCATGATTAACTTGTTGCAAACTACTACCTTTTAAATCTTGGCAAAGCCTTCTCTTTTATGTGGATGTAATTTATTTATTTTTATTTTTGTTAGACCAACCTACAACACACGTTTAATTTTATTTGAAACTTTTATTATATTTTAACTATTATATCAATTTTCTATACATAATTTTTCATCAAGTCAAAGAATAACATTTTTACCTTTAATTTTCGACATTACTTATTTTGCTTACATAATTGTTAGGTTCTGTTTTTTTTAACTATTAAAAATTAGTATTTTTATTTCTTGAATTTTGACTAATATAAAATTTTGTCTCTTTTTATTAAAAAAAATTAATTTTAAAAATTATAATATTTATCAATTCTGAAAACATTAATAAAAATTATTAAAAATATTGAATTATTTAAAAAACTTAAATTATCTAAAAAAATAATATTTTTATTATATTTTATTTATAAATACGTATCTTAAAAAAATCAAATTAAAATTATTAAAAAAAATTGCTTAAAAAAAAACAATTTTCTCTTATTTTCTTCGTTTTCGTCCCATATTTTTCTCTCTCCTGGTGTGATTGTTCTCTCTCCAGTACGTCGAAGAACCTTCTGCGATAACCCACAGGCCAATTGAGAAGCTTCTGCGACCAACGACGACAACCCACAGGCGAGTCGAGAACTTCCGTTTGTTTTTCGTCGGTCGGCGACACCGATCAACGACAGCCACTGTCTGAGATTGGTTCGTTTCCGTCATCAACCCACAGAACTTGTTGCGTACGAGTCTCCTCTTTTTTAGTTTTTGTTTCATTTGTTAATTCCCTTTTATTAGTTTAATTTAATTTAGTGTTTTTATGGAGTTAGAATTATAAGGAGTACATTCCTTAATTGATTTTATATGTTGTGATCGTGTTTATGTGTTGAAATTAATTAAGTTTCTCCATTAGTTTTGTCTTTTGACATGATTCTTTAGTCTTAACCTTTAGTTTTTTCTGGTTCAATTCTTGTTCGTTCTTGTTTTCTTTTTTTTGCTTTCGGGATTCTGGTGGTTGTGGTACGGTTATGGAAGACGGTACAGGGGTGCATGTTCCTATTGAGGAGGAGGAGGAGGCTATCTTGTATTATGATGCTAGTGCTACGGATGGTAATGACTATGATGATAGGTGGTGTATCGTTGGAAGGTTTTTGACTGAAAGACAAATTGATTTTGAGGCCATGCAACATATGATGGCTTCATTGTGGCAGCTGGGGAAGGGGATGTTTGTCAAGGAGTTGGATACTAATCGCTACCTCTTTCAATTTTATCATGAGATTGATATCCAAATGATGAATCAAAGCCCTTGAACTTTTAATAGGTTCTTGTTAATCTTCAAAAGGTTGCAGCGGGGGGAGGATCCAAGATTAATTACCTTGAATGAAGTTGATATGTGGGTGCAATTGCATGATCTTAGATCGGGGTTTAAAACTGTTACGGTTGATAAGGATGTCGCAAACTATGTTGGGAAGTTTGTTCAATCGGATGAAAAGAATTTCATGGGCTTATGGTGGGATTATCTTCGTGTTCGTGTGACTTTGAATGTTACAAAACCATTAAAGAGACGTATGAAGCTTTGCAATACTAACGGGATCGAGTTCTGGACTAACTTTAAGTATGAACATCTCCCCACTTTCTGCTTTATTTGTGGAATTATGGGGCATTCTGAAAGCTTTTGTCCACAGCGTTTCGAGGTTTGAGAGGGTCAGATAATCAAGCCGTATGGGGAATGGATGCGAGTGAGACCTATACGTAGAAACCACATGATTGGAGCTAAATGGCTCAAGCAGTTTAATGTTGCCATGGATGATGATTCTGCAGTAAAAACCACGGCTCGTGGTGAGGTGTCTTGGTCGACGATGGCAATGGTTGAGGGGAATCATGGTGTGCTGGGGTCGGGTCTGATGATAGTGGAGGTAACTTCGGGTCAACGTGAGGCAGGGATAGGATCTTCAGAGGTTAATGGGGTTCCTATAATTGTGGAAGATGATTTACTAGCTGCAAAGGATAAGGAAATATCTAATGATATCAATGAGGATGTTTGTCTTTTAGTTCTTTATACGAAGAGGAGAAGAACGACTTTGGAAGATATTGATGAGGCCCATGTGAGGGGTGATGTGGCAACAGGTCAAGAGGTAAATGGTTCAAAGAACTTGAGTTTGGTGGGTACTGGTGTCCAGACCCACCAATCATTATGAATATTTTATCTTGGAATTGCCATGGGCTTGGGAACCCATGGACTTTACAATTTCTTAAGGATCTTGTGATCCAAAAGAAGCCCAATATTGTGTTTCTCTATGAGAATCTATCCAATTGTTCTCAGATGGAGAGAGTGCGTGTGACGTTGGGATTTGATGGCATGATAGTCATAGATGTCAATGGTATGAGTGGTGGTATTGCGTTACTATGGAAAATTGAGGATGAAGTATCTTTGCTTGGGTTTTCTGATGCTTATATAGATGTGAGAGTTGCTTCTAAAGGTGTGCACGAATGGCATTTCACTGGTGTGTATGGGGAACCAAATAGGAGTAGGCGTGTTTCTACTTGGAACCTATTACATACTCTTGCTAATCGTTCTAATCTACCATGGTGTGTGATGGGTGATCTTAACAATGTTTTATCTCATGATGACAAAAGAGGCAGTAATAGGTACCCTGATTTTTTAATCCAAGGTTTTCAACAATCTTTGGTTGATAGTGGACTTCAAGACATTGATTTATGTGGTTATTCATTTACTTGGGAGCGTGGGCAGGGTACTAATAATTGGATCGAAGTGCGTTTGGATATGGGGTTAGCTAATCTTACTTGGTTGAATATGTTCACTTCTGCTAAGCTCCATAATCTTGAAATTTCAACTTCAAACCATGCTCCGATTCTTATGGTCATGGTTCCTGTTGCTGGCCACAATTTTGTGAAGCGGATTCGGTTTGAAAATGCGTGGTTGAGGGAACCTCTTTGTTATCAAATTGTTAAAGATAGTTGGGAGATTTGTGGGGCTGATGACGTGATGAATAAAATTCAGTTTTGTGTGGGAAAAGCTGGTCGATTGGGGTACGAAGGTTACTCTGAACTTCAAAAAAAGATTAAAAAGGTGTCAAAATGAGATCCAAAGGTGGAAATTGGGTCGAGATGAAGTCTCTGTTGCCAATTACAAACAAGCAAAGAGAAATTTGGCCGAAGGTTATGTGCAAAGGGAAGTTTTCTGGCGTCAAAGATCGAAGCAACTATGGTTGCAAGAAGGAGACAATAATAGCAAATATTTTCATGCTTCTGCAACTACAAGACGAAGAAATAATTTTGTGGCAAAACTTAAAGACCATTCTGGTGCGTGGGTTGACTGGGATAGTGGTTTGGACCAACTCATGGTTTGTTATTTCAACGAACTTTTTTTATCTTCTCAAACCGATTGGAGAGAAGTCACAAGCAGTGTGCAAATTCGTGTATCATCAAAGCAGATTGCCGAGTCGTTGCTACCGATTTCAGATGAGGAGGTTCGCAAAGCTTTGTTCCAAATGCATCTGGATAAATCCCCAGGGCCCGACGGTATTGTTGGGTTTTGTGCCCTAAATAAAATCTATTTCAATATAATCAGATTTACTAGTTAATAAAGATCAGAAATAACATTTTATGTTGCATGGTTCACATGATTTATTTCATGATTATATTTAATGTATAAATTCTATTAAGTCCAGAACATATGTATTTGTTAATGATTATAGTGTTGTCAGCACAGTGGAATATAATCTTGATTATATGTTCGAAAGTTTAATTCCCTGATTTGTCAGTTCACTGGATTTAGACTGGCATGATAATCAGCGATCGGTATGCTTACACCTTGGATAAGTGTTATGTCCTTTCTAGGGCATTGGAAAAGTTTACCAGTATTGGATGTATGGAGTATACATTGGAAGTGACCGATATTGAACTTTGATTATATATGATAAGCTTACCGTATTATCTATTCAATTCAATATCACCTAGTTGATCCTAAATCAAATGATCTTAATCTTGATATGGTTAGGTTCGATCTCAAGAGTATTATACATGTTCTTTGATTTGTTAGTTAAGCCTACTTTTTGGTCAGGGTGATACGTACATTTTGGAAACATGGTAGTGCAATTGAGTGGGAGCGCTAAACATAGATATGGAATCTATAGCTTCTATAGGTTAGAAGTGAAACGATGATTTCCTTCGAGCTTGCTAAATAGAGATAAATGATAGAGCGCTCATTTTAGTAACTATATTAGTTCACTATAATATCATTTATAAGTGGCAAGTCTTTTAAGGATAAAATACATTAAAAGGGTGTAACGATAGTTTTATCCCTATGCAATGTAGATCATCTATAGAGGATCATTGATTATTGGGATTATAACAATGGATAATTAATAGCGTATCTATAACGTGAAACATATAGAGCGTTCTATATGACTGAGAGTGCAATTCCAAATTCTATACGTGGATACAACAAGGAATTAATAAGTTAGTGAATTTACTTGATAAGTTCTGGGTCTGCTTATTGGAAGCTCGGTTATATAGGCCCATGGTCCCCATACTAGTTGAGACCAAACTGCTTGTAAGACTCAGTTAATTGATTTTAATTAATCAATTATAATTCTAAAATTAGACTATGTCTAGTTTATGAATTTTCACTAAGCAATGGCTTAAATTGTGAAGAAAAGAGATTCTAGGTTTTATTTATTAATTAAGAGACTTTATATGTCTAATTAATAAATATATTAAATGACAATATTATTTAATAATTAATTTTTAGTTATTAAATAATTGGAATTGGCATTTAAGTGGTTAATTTGGAAAATTAGCGTTTTTGAGAAAATAGGATGGAAAAATGACAAAATGGCAAAATTACAAAGTGGGCCCAATCCACAATCCATGACCGGCCACACTTAGTGTACTTTACCATTTATTTTTTCTATTATTTTAATGCTAATTAATTCTAACCTAAACCTAGGTGGTTACCTATAAATAGATAGTGATGGCTCACACTTAACAGATTGATGAAATTTTACTTTCAAAAATTTTCCTGAGCCTTCTTTCTCTTTAGGCCGAAACCACTTCTCTTCTTTTCTTCTTCAATAATTTCAAACCTTGAGTGATAGAGTGAGTGCCCACACACATCAAGTGGTATCTCAATCATAGTGTGTACTGTGAAGAATCCAATCAACAAGAAGGAGAATCGGGCTCAAGAAGGAGAGAAAGAGATCCAGGTTCAGATCTTGATAATACTCTGCTACAGAAAGGAATCAAGGGCTAGAGATCTGAACGAAATGAGTCATTATATTCCGCTGCACCCAATGTAAGGTTTCCTAAACTTTATATGTGTTTGTTTCATTGATTTAGAATTCATATTAGGATGTTAATGAAACATACTTGTTAGTAAATCTAGATCCTGGTAAAATATTTCCAGGCTTTTCTCAAAAGTATTGGTCGATTGTTAAAGATGATATCATCAATATGGTCAAGCAATTTTTTCATAATGGGTTTCTTCCTACATTTCTTAACAAAACTATTTTGGTCTTAATTCCTAAGAAGAAGCAGCCTATGGATATTGGGAATTTAAGACCAATTGCTTTATGCAATGTGTTGTATAAGATTGTGTCCAAAGTGGTCGCAAATAGACTCAAGAGTGTTATGCAGTCCATCATATTCGATACTCAAAGTGCATTTTTACAAGGCCGCTTAATCTCAGATAACATCATGATTGCCTATGAGATTATGCATCATTTAAAGAGAAAACGAAGAGGGAGGGATGGTTATATGGCACTTAAACTTGATGTTAGCAAAGCGTATGATAAGCTTGAGTGGTAAGGATGGGCTTTGATGGTCGTTGGATTAACTTAGTTATGCAATGTGTTTCTTCTGTTTCCTATACAATTTCACATGGAGGGAAGGAGTTGGGGCCCATTGTTTCTGTAAAGCCCGCTTAGTTAATTTGGAAATTAGCAGTGTTTATGATTAATTATGGAAATTATTTATAGCTATTTAAATAATTTATTATACTGTTATTTATGGAATTCAGAAATGCATGGTTATGTTATTCAGTAGTTTTCATATTTTGCATTTCCGGTGCCCGGTATTTTGGAACTCGGCGTTTGGCTCAGTAGAAATCACAACTTAGTATGTTAGTAGTTTGTGACGAGTTATTAGACATTGAGAATGTCGGGAATGGCCAGGAATTTAGAATTTTCCAAAAAAAAAAAAAATACCCCTTTAGTATGATTTATGTGGTTTTAAGGTGGAGGGGCAAAATGGTCTTTTCGCCCCATTAGTGTTTTGTCTTTTAGTGACTTTATTATTTGAAAAATAAATGGTTATTTTATTGTTTATTTGGCTGAAATGGGTTATATGCTAGGTGTCTTTATTCATTTCTCATTTTACAAAAAAAATCATAAGTTTAGAAAATAGAAAAAATTGCAAAAAACTCTCTCTCTCTTTTCCTCTCTTTCTCTCTCGGCTGAAGGGTGGTTTTAGGGCTGGAAAATTCTGAGTTCAAGTTATTTTCTTGCATTCAAAGTGTTCTTCATCCTTGGTAAAGTTTCTAAACTTTTCTTTTTGTAATTTTAGAAAAAATGTGTGAAAAGGTGTTGATGCATGCTTGATTTTAATGTGTTCTTACTGCTGTGAATTGAGGTTAATTTCTGTGGTTTAATCTTGCTATTTTTAGTAGTTTAGAGCTTTTTTATGCATGAAAATTACTTTGTTTCAAGTTTGGAAGTTCTAGCTCAAAAATGTGATTTTTGGAAGAAAATGTTGTGAATCTGTTGCTGGGTTGTTGTTATTGTTTTTAATTGTTTTCAGAGGCTTAGTTAAGCTTGATTAAGTAGAATTAAGCTGGTTTGATTGCATGTTAGGTGGTTTTGCTCAAGTTTGAGTTTAGAACTCAAAGCTTGAGCTCCAATGGCATTTTTTGTATCTGTGGTTTCTGGGTTGTTTTAATGCCTTGGAAATGTTATTTGGGATGTATGGAGTAGGTCTGGAAGGTTTGAATCAATTTGGGGTTGAATTGGTTGAGATATGAATTTTTGAAATTCTGTCTGCGAGGAACCGGAATTCCGGTTGTGCATCCAGAATTCCGGATGGGCTTCAAAAATTCCCAGAACCGGAATTCCGGTTGGGGAAATTTCAGAAACCCTAGATTTTCTCGATTTTATGTTTTAAGGGGTATTGCCATGCTTTTTATCGATAGGGAAACTTGTAGTTCCTAGTTTAAGTCCCCGGGAAGTGATTTAGCGTGTCACTTATAGTGTTGTGATTTTTATGGTTTAGGAGCACATGTCCGTAGCTCGGCTAAAGTTCCGATCGGGTTGACGGCACACCTGAATTCGGAATCCAGGTAAGATTAGTATAACAGTATGCATATGTAGATTACATGTTTAGCGTGCATGTAGGAAGCCTGTTAGATTACATTGTTATGTATGTTGGCTTCGAACCATCCAACCCTGTCACGTCGGTACAGGCTGGAGTATGAGTAGCAGCCGGAGTATGACCGGTTCGACCGATCAGGCTGACACTTGGTTGGTGGTTCCGTACTATTGACGTATCCCGTCGGTACGAAATTTGGAGTATGACCGGCGGCGGAGTATGACCGGTTCGGCCGATCGGGAGGATATAGTAACACGTCGGTACGAGTGGAGTATGACCGGCGGCGGAGTATGGCCGGTTCGGCCGTCGGGTTGTTACGTGTCAATAGTACCGTCCCTATGAACGTTCGGAACTCGGTACCATGTTGGACATGGCGGTAGTGGCTCGATGCCGTGTTGGACACGGCAGTAGCGGGACTCAGTATCGTGTTGGACACGGCAGTTAGGGTTATGATCAGGGGTATGGGCGTCTGATCATAACCGGGATTATGTATGAGTATTATTATGCTTTTCTTGCGAGGGTACGTCGACTCACAGTTCTACGTTTATGTGTAGGTAAAGGCAAGGCTAAAGCTGATGGACCGTGAGCGAGCGTGTGAAGATTGTACATGTCGGGGCGGTTAGGCCTGGAGCGTACGATCATCGGGACGACGAGGTGATTTTATGTGCGGTCGTTAGACGACATTTATTTTGTGTATCAGTTAAACAGTTAAATCTTTTTGTAAATGATTTTATAATCGGGATCCCGAGTATTTTGTAATATTATTTTATGAGTTTAATTAAAAAGCAAAAATTTTAATTAATCACGTTTTTCCATAAACCTCGTTGATTAGCAACGAGCTGCACAACATGTTTAAAAATCACGTAATACGCCTATGTTAGTTAGGGTGTTACAGTTTCTCAAAGAGGATTACGTCAAGGTGATCCTTTATCACCATATTTGTTTATTCTTTGTGCTGAAGGTTTCTCTAGTTTGTTGCGTAGCTATGAACAAAGTGGTTTACTCACGGGGTGTAAACTTGCTCGAGGTGCCCCGGTAATCTCTCATATGCTCCTTGCTGATGATAGCTATATTTATTGTAAGGCCACTGAGGAGGAAGCGTACAATGTGAAGGAGCTGTTGCGTACTTATGAGGTGGCTTCGGGATAAAGAATTAATTTCGCTAAGTCTTCTGTGTTTTATAGCAATAATACTGGTAGTGAGGTGCGAGATTCTATATGTGCTATGCTGGAAATTTATGAGGCAAATGAAAATGGCTATTACCTGGGCCTTCCTTGTTCGGTTGGGAGAAATAAGAATGATATCCTTGGCTTTCTTAAGGATAAGCTTCGGAAGAGAATTCAAGGTTGGGAAGGGCGTATTTTGTCTCGTGCGGGAAAGGAGGTATTGCTGAAATCTATTGCTCAAGCATTGCCGAATTATGCTATGAATGTATTTCTCTTGCCTTTAGACACTTGTGAGGAGTTAGAGCGGCTTATGGCTAAGTTTTGGTGGCATTCAAATTCGAGCAGTGGTAAAGGTATTAATTGGAAGAGTTGGGAGCGATTGTGTCCTCATAAACATGCATGAGGACTGGGTTTCCGAAGCTTGAGAGACTTTAATTTGGCTCTTCTGGGGAAACAATATTGGCGGTTGTTGGTTAATGATGACTCTTTGGTTAGTAGGCTCTATAAGGCAAGATATTATGCTCATGGTAACTTATTTCTGCTGAATTGGGAGATAATCCTAGTTTCATCTGGCAAAGTATTATTGAGGCTAAAGATCTAGTACATTCATGTGCTCAAAGAACAATCGCTAATTGGGAAAATGTATCCATTCTTCCAGATCCTTGGCTTCCACATAGTTCTAACAGTTATGTCGTTACAAGGCACCCTGCTCTTGTGAACAAATCGGTCAACTGCCTCTTTCAAGTTGACACCCGTGCTTGGGATGAGGATGTTGTGAGAGACTTGTTTGTTTCACGTGATCATGACCTTATTTTGTCCATTCAGCTTAGTGATTCGACCGTAAATGATGGTTGGAACTGGAGACTTGAGACTTGTGAGAATTATTCGGTTAAAAGTGCCTATAAATTTTTGCAAGAATCTAAAGGTGCTTGGTGCCGTGAAGCCAATACTGATTTTTGGAAGCACCTTTGGTCGTTACAAATACCTCCTAAGATCAGTAACTTCTTATGGAGGGCTGCTTCAGGTGTGCTCCCAACTTGTTCTCAGCTCCAAAAACGTCATGTTCCTGTCAATGCTGATTGTCCGCTGTGTAACGCTCATGAAGAAACCGTTCAACATGCGTTGGTGGAGTGTGAGTTTGCTAAAGCTGCTTGGAATTGCAGCATGGTTGAAGTCGAGGCTGGGGCTGCCACATTTAGCAGCTGGCTGTTGGAGATCTTCGGCAGAGGGCACGAAGGTGAAATGGAGGAAGTAGTTGTGGTGAGTTGGACTATTTGGCGCACGCAGAATGAATTTGTTTGGCAAAAGAAGAGTTGGTCTGCATCAAATATTGTTGCATCAGCTAGGAACATGCTTGATCAGTATAAATTTGCTCAAGGAAGGAAGGGCCATTCGTTGTCTCCGCTGCAAGATGGGGGGCGAAATCTTGAGCGTTGGATTGCACCTGAGTTAAACAAGATCAAAGTTAATGTTGATGGGGGTTTATTTGAACAAGAGGGGCGCTTTGGCATGGGTTGTGTAGCTCGGAATCATCATGGTGCTATGGTAGAAGCATTTAAGAAGGGGAAGATTGGTTGTGTTCAACCCGAAATTGCTGAGATAATAGGCATTAAAGAAGCTTTGAGTTGGATTGCAACTCATTCGTGGGATAGAGTCATGTTAGAAATAGATAGCTTGGTGTGTGTCCAAGCGATTCAGAGTGGTATTTCTATGCCTTCACAGTTTGGTCTTATTGTTCAAGATGTTCGAAATTTTCTTTTGGTTTTATCTTTTGTTGATTTGTGTTTTGTAAAACGATCTGCAAATAAGTTGGCTCATTGCTTGGCAAGAGACTCTTGTTTCTCTATAGGTCTTGTGCTTCAATTGGAGGACTGTTCCTCTGAAGTGCGTTCTATTGTTTTGAACGAATTTATTAATTGGTAAATCTTATGATTTTTATTCAAAAAAAGAATTATTGAAAATTCAATAAATAATTTAAACAAATTAAGATTTTTTTTTTTGAAAAAATAAAATACTTATTTATATTTATATACTCATATTTTAAAAAATAAAGAAAAATAATTAAAAATATACAATTATCTTGAAAAAAAAAGTTAGAAATTAAACTAAAAAAAAATTACGTTTACTTAAACAAATTTAGATTTTTGGAGAAAAATAATACATTTGTTCCTAAAAAATTTAATTTTACAAAAATTATAATTTTAATATATTTTTTTATATCTAAATGAATTTTTTAATAAAAAATAAATAATTTTTTAAATCGCTTAACTAGTTTTAAAATTTTAATATTTTTTTAATTTTCTTAATCATTTAAAATGATTAAGATCTAAATAACTTTTTTAAGATTTACAAAAAAAAAAACGTTGAATCTTTATCATTTTTGTTTTAAAGGGTACGATTTGATAGTTGTCAAAGTATATGAGGCAAAAATACTAATTAATAAAGATACACTACCATTTAAACGGAATAATATGACATAATCTAAAAGAATGACTAAATTTTTGTAAATGTAAAAGTTCAGGGAATCCTTAACAAGCCGTATATTTTAAGGGGAAGAAACAGTATTGTCAAAAATTTAGGGAAAAAATTATTAATTATTGAGTAAAAAATGATAAAAATTAATAAATATGTTAATTTTATTTATAAAAATCATTGTTTTACTGTTTGTAAATACCTTAATTATATTATTTCATAATTTTATCACCATTATTAATTTAATTTTTTTATTTTAAAAACAAGTCAAACAATATAGTAAAATTACACGATATATGGAAAAATTATAAAAATTTACTTTTTTATGACATAAATAAATAATACCATGGGATCATGAGGTTTTTATTTTTTTTTTTTTTTTTTTACATTTATATAAGTTTTTATGTCATATTTTTGTAAAAAAAAAAGTGGAAATCTCATATTTTTGTAATAAAAGGAAAATCATATTAGTGGAAACTCTGAATAACATCCTTGAGAGAATGCCTCAAAATTTACCATATTTACCATCCTAATAGAAGATATATAAATAATATTCACAACTTTAAAGAATCAAGAGGTTTTTGGTGGTGCAATCCTGAGGTAAACCCTAGATATATTTGTTTATATTTTTAAAGGTATTTCTTAAGGTTCAAGCATGCAAAATCTAATTTTAGGTTCTGTTCGAACTAGGGTTTGTTGAGGGATGTTTTCTGCAACTATTTTGAGTTGTGTAGTGCTTATTTGAGTTGATTTTAGTAAGTAGTTTAGTTGTTGAGAAAGTTTGAGTTCAAGAACTCAAACTTGGCTCAATAATGGCGAAATTCATTTATATGCATCCTTGCTACTGTTTTTGCTTTTAAACTATTATTGGGTGTTATTACAAGGTGTTTTAGAAAGTTTGATTGAGTTCAGGAATGTTTTGAGTGAGATATGAGGTTTTTAGGGTTTTCCATAGGGAACCAGTTAACCGGTTCTACTAAAGCTGTAGAACTGGTTAACCGATTTATCAGGCAGGACCCTAGGAACTAGTTTTTTGTTTGAGGAATTCAGTTTACCAGTTTGGGAAGTTTCTAGAGCTTTAGTTCGATGTTTCCTTGATATTTAGGGTATTGCCATGCTATTTATCGATAGAGAATCTTTTGGTTTGGAGTTTAGGTCCCTGAGAAAGTTTTAGCAAGTTGTTTACCCATTAATGTGATTGTGATATAGGGTCTCCACTCAGCGCGTGATTTTATATTTAGGTCAACTGACACACTTAATTTTGTAAATGAGGTTGCTAATTGTGTGATTCATATACTACCAACACTAGTACGGTAGTGGTATTGAGTGTATTGGTATAGCATGTGATGTACAAATGGTACGATCTGGTGTTACCAACACTAGTACAGTTAAGTACATAGTGCATGTGGTACAACACTTAGTAGTACTCGAGGTACGGTTTAGCCCTACCAACACTAGTATAGTAGAAATACTTAGTGCATGTGGTACAAAGGTCGTACTTTTGTTAAGAACGTTCTTGATCATCTGTTAAGCCTTGTAAATATGTGCATAGGCGCCTAAATACAAGTCGATAATATATTATATGTTATATGCTTTTCTTACTGAGTCTGTCAACTCACAGATATTGTTTGCATGCGTAGGTAAATGAAAGGCTAAGACTGAGCAGCAGTGAGTCCAGAGCTCGGAGATGATTGTACATGTCAGTATGGTTCGACCTTTGGTCTTGGGACACCTTAGACTTTATTTTGTAGTCGGTGTGCGATATTTTTGTAAAGAGTATTTTGAATATGTTTATCAAATTTTAGAAACAAGATCTCAACTTTTGTATGAATATATATATATATATATATTTATAAAGGTTGAAGTTTAATAAAAAATTTTAAATTTTGACATTTTTTTTGAGAAATCCTTTGACTAGCAAAGGTGTACACAGTAATTAGAAAGTCACTGTAGCATGCCTAATCATTAGAGCGTTACAATTTTGGTATCAGAGCAGCTAGGTTGTTCACTAAAGACCATTAAGATATGTACAATCATCGTCAAGAACATTCGAGACTCATTATAGGTGTTAAACGTAGGTCTTACTTGTAACTAGGTGTATGTGCGCCTTAATTATGAGATAAATTATATGACTATATGTTTTATGCTTTTCTTACTAAGTCTGTCGACCCACATATATAGTTTCATGTGTAGGTAAAAGCAAAGCAAAGACTGGACAATAGTGAGTCTGGAGCTCATTGGTGATTGTACATATCGAGATGGTTAGGTTTGGAGGGTTCAGTTCTTTGGGACGACATAGGCTTATATTATGTAGTCATTCAGTGACACCTTTTGCTTATAGTGTATTTTAAAATGTTAAAAAGTTTAAACACGGGATCCCAGAAATTGTAAAATATATGTTTATTTAAGTAAAATTTATTTTATTTATAAAAGTTTAAATAAATCACATTTGTCATTAAAACCCTTTGATTAGCAAAGGCCGACACAATTATTTGGAATTTACTGTAGCGAGCCTAAACAAGTAGGGTGTTACATATTGAATACTCATCTCGAACCAGTTCAACTTGGTGATGAGTACTGGAACTAAAGACAAGAGGTCTTAGCTCAAAGGCTCAGTCTCTTGGGTCCTCACTTTCAATAGCAACAGTGAGTAACTCAGTGGCCATAACTTTTCCACCACAGGCCTTGTCTAGATCCTTAGACTTTGGCACTGTAAGCTTTGCACGTATGAATTTTGTGTGTTAGTCATATTCTTAAAGTTTTTTACAGGTTCTTCTCACATGAGGCATATTTTTTTTTTCAACTCGGTTCTCCTTAACTTTGACTAGCTGAAAATCAACTTAATTTAGCTCAAAACAGCTTTTTTCAAGTAGATTTAGACAAACTGCGCCTTGAAGGAATGAAAAATTTAAGCTCAAACAGCTCACATGAAAATCTTATTTTTGATTTTTAGAGGGCTTACCAATAGAGTTTAAGCATTTCCAACAAGATCTAGAATCCTTAAACTAAGCTTTACAAGAGGAGAAGAAAAAAAAATTAAAAATTTGAGAAATTTACCTGAATTTGAAGAAGACTTGAAGAATTGATAAAAGCAAAGTTTTTAGGTTCTCAATTTTTTCTTTTTGGGTATGTGAAGGAGTGGGGAAAGTGAATGGAGGAGTATCTATTTATAGCAATTGATCTCCTCTATATTTTCTCTTATCTCTTCATTCCTTGTTATCTTTAAATTTCAAATTCACCAATTCAAAAAGGAATGGATTTTGAAATTCCTAGTCCCACAATAAGTCATTAAAGAACAGAAAAAAATTGCTAAGATTGCTAAAATTGATGCCCACCTGGTAGTTTCGAGAGAAACAGGCTTAGTTCACGTCATCAAGTCAACCTCACACAAGTGCAAAGTTGATTTGGGGGGAAATGTTTACTCAAAAATTTACCCTAGTGACGTGGACATAAATTTTTTACACATGACAAGAATGAAAACATCCTAAAGTTGAGTATTCCCAAGTCATAACAGTTGTCTTAGGAGGGGTCCCTAGCCTTGCGCCCATGTTCACTCTAAGAACTCTGAAATGGGTGTTTGGATCCCTTCAAGTTGTTTCCAACTCACCATCTTGTAGTATTATGAATCAAGAAGACAAGAAGAATCAAGTCCAAGGCCTAGAAACTGAGAAGAGATAAAGCATCACCTGAAAGTCAACCCGGACGCCTAGGGTTTTCACCTAGCGCCCAAGTTGACATTCCAACTAGAGTTTATGTTTTCTGGTCTGTCTTAGTGAAGATGGCTCAGTATTTGTACTTTGGCATGAATAAGGCCTATCACAAACATATTTGAGGCATCATAATCAGAATCAGAACACTTTCATTTTTGAGCACCCGAGGCAGCACCCAGGTTGACATATTGTCAACTTGGGGAGCTTCCAATCATAATACTGAAGAAGTATCACGAGCATTTTATTTGTCTCTGTCTAAAACGAGGAGAAAAGTGCTTTTAGGAAAGAAATGGATCGACTTAGAGGCCAAAGCAGGGACCCAACGCCTACGTTGACCTAGGCGGTGGGCCCAGCGCCCAGGTTGACATTTTCTCAACTTGGGCCATTTCCAATAGTAGTTTAGAAGAAGTCTTCTAGGAATATTCTTTGTTTTGTCAATAAATAAGATTTGAGTGTTTTTTGAGAACTAACAAAGTCATCTAGTGTTAGGTTTTATGCCTTAAATAAAAATCCATTTCAGTGTAATCTATTTTATTCAACATCAATAAAGAAACAGAAGTATTTTTCATTCATCTGTGTATATTTTGGTTCACTTTATCAATTGCTTGTCTATTTGATTTATTAATTCATCTCAAACCCTTTTCACATACTTGATCATGTTTATTGTGCTGTCATCACATTCGAAAGTAAACATGACTATGTGAATAAAGTTTCCTAGATTTATCAGACACAGGGTTTTACTGATATGATAATCTACAACAAGAGTTTACTTGTATTTGGAGAAATACTATGTTCTTTCCAGAACATTGGTTAAAGTAAAGCTCAGGTTGGATGCATGGAGTATGCATCAAAAGGGACCGATATTGAACTTTGACTTAGATTTAATTAAATTTACCATAAAATCTATTCAAGTCAATATCGCCAAGTTGATCCTAGATCAAATGTTCTTAATCCTGTTATGATTAGGCTCAATCTTGAAAGGCTATTCACGTTCTTTGATTTGTTAGTTAAGCCTACTTTTAGGTCAGGGTGATACGTACATTTTGGGAACACGGTAGTGCAATTGAGTGGGAGCGCTAGCATAAACATGGAATCTATAGCTTCTATCTGGCGAATAGTAAGCAAAGGATGATCTCCTTCGAGCTTGACCAAACGAACATAAATGGTGGAGTACTCATTTCACATAAGCTGAAATATCATTTATACGAGGTCAAGTGTTTTAAGGATAAAATACATAGTAGGGTGTTACGGTAATCTAATCCCTTTACAGTGTAGATCATTCATATAGAGGATCATTGATCACATTAGGATTATAACAATGGATAACTAATGATGCGTCTATATGGTGGAACATATAGAGCATTCTATATACTGAGAGTGCAATTCTAAGTTCTATGCGTGGATTCAACGAAGAATTAATAAGTTAGTGAATTTTAGTGCTAAATTCTTGATCTACTTATTGGAAGCTCGGTTATATAGACCCATGGTCCCCTCACTAGTTGAGATAATATTGTTTGTAAGACTCATGTAATTGTTTTTGATTAATCAATTATAATTCACACATTAGACTATGTCTATTTGTGAAATTTTCACTAAGTAAGGGCGAAATTGTAAAGAAAGAGTTAATAGGGGCATATTTGTTAATTATGATACTTTGTATGGTTCAATTATTAAATATGATAAATGACAATATTATTTAATAATTATTTATAGTTATTAAATAGTTAGAATTGGCATTTAAATGGTTGAATTAGGAAATTAGCATTTTTGAGAAAATCACATACAAAAGTGTTAAAATTGCAAAATTGCAAAAAGCAAGACCCAAATCCACCTAGCCATGGCCGACCACTTTTGTAGGTTTTTTAAACTGATATTTTCATTATTTTAATGCCAAATAATTCAAACCTAACCCTAGTGGAATGCTATAAATAGATAGTGAAGGCTTCAGCAAAATTACACTTTCTGAATCAGAAAAACCTGAGCCTTCTCTCTCTTCCTTGGCCGCCACCCTCTCTCTCTCTTCTTCCTTAGAATTTCGAAATTACCTTAGTGATTAGAGTAGTGCCCACACACAGCAAGCAATACCTCAATCATAGTGAGGAAGATCGTGAAGAAAGATCATCAGCAAAGGAGATTCAGCATCAAGGATTTAGAGAAAGAGATCCAGGTTCAGATCTTGATAATACTCTGCTACAGAAAGGATACAAGGGTTAGAGATCTGAACGGAAGGAGTCATTTAATTCCGCTGCACCCAATGTAAGGTTTCTTAAACTTTATATGTGTTTAATTTATCGTTTTAGAAAGTTCTTATTTAGGATGTTAATAAACATACTTGTGAGTAGATCTAAGATCCTGGTAAAATAAATTCCAACATCTAGGAGCCAGAACTGGGACCCAGAAATATGCAAGTTTTGTTGGGAATCAAACGGAACCATCTGGTGGCAAAAAGTTGGACCCAACACTAGGTTGGTTGACATTGGTGTTGTGCCCAGAGCCCAGGTTGACATGTTGTTAACGTGGGATATTTCCGGTCATTTTCCCCAAAAAGTGTTCCGAGTAGAGCTGTACATTGGTCGGTTTGGGCAGTTTATCCTATATATTTTCTAACCCAATCTAAAGTTTGGGTTGCTAAAATTTAAGTGCAACCTGTCCAATTTTTTAAAAAAATCTATAAACCGACCAACGGTTTGGGCGGTTTGGTCCGGCTAAACTTTATTTTTTGGTTTCAAAATCAAAGTCAATAACAATTAAAAAGATAAATTAAAAATATCCGATTCCACCAAAGCACAACATAATATATATGATTTTGAAACTAACTATTAAGTATATAACTTTATATTATTATATATTTAATCATTTATGTTATATATAATAAAAATTAAAAAGTAAAAAAAAATAATAATCCAAAGTCAGGTTGGTCGGGTTATTCGATTTGATTGGGCAGGTTGGACCTATTTTCAACCCACCCAATTAATAGATTGGGCAGTTTGTAATTTTTTTGGGTTATTTCAGTTTGTAATTTTTATCAATTTTTTCGGTTTGATTTGGGCAGATTATTCGGTTTGGGCGGTTTACGAATTTTTTTGTACAACCCTAGTTCCGAGCATCTTTTTTTATCTTCGGAAATAATGAATATACAAGTGATCTGAGGGAGCAAATAAGATATTTTGGGGTCGAAACAGGGACTTAGTGCCCAGGTTGACATGCAACCTGGTTTGCATGTTTCCAATCCTCAAACACAAATTTTACTCCAAGAATTCTTCTTATTTTGGTCAAAAACAGGGTAGGAGACCTCGCTCACAATCTTGAATGCCTTAGAAGTATCAAAACGAGCTTTGGGAAGTCACCGGGGAAGCACCAACACCCAGGTTGACGTGTGACCTGATGCGCTAGGTATTGCTTGTCAAAATCTGATTTCGTCTTGACCATTTAACTATTTTCTTGTAGTGAACTAGCGCTACAACTTGTGACAAATTGAATTCATACTTTGATATTTCACCTTTTCAACAAGGTGGAATATTGGCAAAATTAGGAAATTTTGAGTCTACCCAATTTCACCAAAAAGCTACATCTCCGAGAACTGGTGAACAACTTCACCATAACAAAGAATATGACTAAGTGATGTTAACATATCACTTAGGCATAAAAAAAAAAAATACAAGTATGGGACATTTTTTACTTATCCAACGTCCAGGTTGACGTCAGGATGTCAACGCGTTAGATGTCAACCTGGGCACTGGGTGCTGAACAACTTTCAGTAAAACGATAATAACTCCCTCATTATTGATCTGATTGACTTGATTCAACTTGAATTTAGAAGCTATTATAAGGATCTATCAAGTCATGTATGACACCCATATCACAATTTTGAAGATTTCAAGTCCAAAATTCGTACCTAAGACAGTTGCAATTATTTCCATAGATTACCTGAAAAACGGTTCGATGGACGAGATTCAAACTTCAAAAATTGATGATTTTCATCAAGAATTAATTTTCACCGTTATATCATCATCAATGGCCAAGATCAGCCCAAAGTAATTTTTTAATATATTTTTTGTATTATTTTATTAATATTTTAATCAGACCTCCTTCCTTATAAAAGGTAAGCTCCTCTAGTTCATTTTTCACATTCTTCTAAATCTTCATAAGGTTAGAGCACATCTATCTCTACTTTCTCTCTCTAAAAATCAGAGTTCTTGCCTTAACCAATTTTCTTGTAAATCTCGTGAGAAATAAAAACTCAAAGTAGACATAACTCTATTGCTGTCGTAACACGAGGAGTGAATGGGTATAAATTTTTTGTGTCTCTCTATTTGCTTACTTAAACATATTTCTCCTCTTGTCTATTTAGTGAGCGAGTGTTGGCCAAATTTATGCATCAACACTTGCATTTTGGAGTTGTTCCATATCCGCATCACATTAATTTAATGTTACATCCATAAGCTATTTAGAAAAATAAACAGAATGTAACTAAATAGGCTTTAGAAGATTTTTTGAGTATAGATAAATAAGAGATAAATTCTACCAGAGTCATAATTGGGGAGAAAAAAAATAGTATTTATGCTAAATTAAATAATTTGATAAATTTTTGAAGGGGTTAAAAGTAGGGCTAACAATTTGTGTTATCGTATCGACACATTTATGATACGATATGTTTATGGTGAGCATAAACACGATACAATTATTATTTGTGTCAAGACTACAAATACGAACACGACACTATTTCTGAGCATGTCATACGACACGACGCGATAACACTTTAATAACCGTGTTATGACACAAACATGAGATTGACACATTTAACACGTGATTAAACATGTTATGACATGACACGAAATTAACATAATTAATATAATTATAGATATAAACACAAATATTACTTATAAAATTCATAGTTTTATTTTATTATTATTTTTTTATTACAAAAATTTGAATAAAAGTGTTTTATGAGATTTTTTAATATATTTTTATTTTATTTTACATGATATAAAAAAAATAAAAATACTTATATACGTTATAATCGTGTCATTTTCAAGTTAAGCGTATTGACCTAAAAATGACATGTTTCATAAACGTGTTAAACGTGTCGACCCAAATTCAACACAGAAGTTAAATGTGTCACTCAAACTTATTTATTTCTTATTATTTTTGAGTTATATCGGTATACTGTGTTACAAATGCTATCCCTGTGTAAAAGTAAATATTTGTGAGGAAAAAAGGAAACAACATCAATTAAGTAATAAGTAAAAGGGTTTTTTTTTTTTTTTTTTTTTTTTTTTTCATTTTTACACTTCAAAATAATTTTTTTTTTTTTGCATTTTTACGGAATTCTACATAGAAACTCTTATTGCAACTAACACTCCAACCTAAATTGCAACAAAAAATTGTATAGAAATCCCTATTGCAACTAGCGCTGCAACCACTTTAGAAACCCAAACCGTAAATTTAAAAAAAAAAATTAAAAAAATATTATATGAGGTAATTTCCCTAAATAAAAAGTATATATCAAAATGAGTATTATATTTGCACTTTAAAATTGATTAAGGCATTTCAATTTTATTAAAAATTATTATTATAATATGTATAAATAAATAAATTTGTTGACGGAGAACACATCAACAAAGCTACATTAAGAAATTAAAGTATAACTATGAAATCAAAGGAAAATGATCAAGCTTTAGATTTGTAAACTTGGAAATTTATGGAGAAAAATAATGACTAAGAAGATGTATATTTCCTTGAATAAGCTTGAGTACATAACTTTCCAACTTCTTTGAAAGACGGGTGAAGAATTACTTATACGTGAACTCTAAAGGCTTCGTGTACAAAGTGATCGCAAAGAGAACAATCTAATATTTGGTACCTTTGTAAGCAACGTATTGATGGTTTGGATATCAGTTGGGCACCCATAGGGGTCAGCATGCTCAAGTGTCCGTAGGGCTCTACACGCCCGGGTGTACGATCGGGTCTGCAGGCGCTAGTGTCTGCAACACCCTTGTTTGCTTTATTCAGCTTTGAGCCTTCGTTCATCGAATCTCTTGGAGTAATGAAAAATTTTCGCCATTAAATATCTCACTTCAACTATGGTTGTTTTTAATTTTTTATATTTATACTTTTTTTCTTTTTTTATTATTTTAAAAATTACATATAAATAAAATATATTTTAAATATTTGAAAGAAGAAAAAAACTATAAGAATTTGAATATTAAAATAATTAAAGTTATTCATTATTTTTATTTAAAACAATATAAAAACAAAATGCTTAAAATTAAGGGATTTTTTTTTTTTTTTACACTTCATAACAATTTTTTTTTTTGTATTTTTATAAAAATCTACACAGAAACCCACATAGCAACCAACAAAGCAATTTAAATCGTAACCAAAATTTATATAGCAACTCACATAGAAACTACCAGAACAATCCTAATCGTAATTTTTTTTAAAAAAATAAAAAATAGTATATAGGGTAATTTTTTTAAAATTAATACAATAAATAAATTAATAATATAGAAAAAAAAGATTAAATTTCTAAAAAATAAACTAGCATAGTATTTTCCAAAACAAATAAAATTATAATGGGCTTTTTTTATTTTTACACTTTAAAACAATTTTTTTTTTTGTATTTTTACAGAATTCTATATAGAAACCCCTATTGCAACTAGCACTGCAATCTAAATTGCAACAAAAAATCGTACAGAAACCCCTATTGCAACTAGCTCTGCAACCACTTTAGAAACCCAAACCGTAAACTTTAAAAAAAAGTTAAAAAAAATAGTATATAAGATAATTCCTAAAATATAATTGCCCTAAAAAAAAAAATAGCAAGTTTAGAATTTTTGACTATGTACTCATTATTCTTTGTCAATGGAAATTTGGTCATTTTTCTTAATGAAAAGATAAATAAAAAGGAAATAACAAGTTTGGGGGTTGGGGTTGACACCTAATCTTAAATGATATATATACCTTCTTGGAGAGTGGGTGTACTTATATATGATAATATAGGCATAGCAATAGGAATAGCATTTCCATACTATTATACCATACCATTTTCTTCTTCTTCTTCAAAGGCATGCGACTCTCACTTCCTCTTCCTCACCTCTATCTTCTTCTCGATCCTTCCTCTCTGCAACTCCCTTTATAAATATATTGTATATTATATATATTATATATATTTGAAGTTTTTATTACAAAGACCAGATTTTTCAGATCCAGAATTTTGACCTCATGGATATGGCTTCTAACCCTCGAACTGTGGAGGAAATCTTCAAAGATTACAGTGCTCGTAGGGTTGGTCTCGTTCGTGCTCTCACTAACGGTATTTTTTTTTTTTTGTATATCTTTAACTCATATTGTACGGACTTGGATTTGTTTTTCAAAATTTCTGACCTTGGTGATTTTTTGTGTGTTTTGGTTTCAGATGTTGATGAATTTTACGCGCTTTGTGATCCAGGTAATGTCGTGTGCTTGTAGATCAGATTGTTCTGGTTTGAAATATACTGATCTTTCTTTGCGTTGCTTGTGGGTTTTTTTGAGTTTCGTTTTTTTTTTTTTTTGAAATATTTGTAATTTTTTATTTATAGATTTTTGTGCATGTTGACAAGGTCGATTTGAGAGTTTTTAAGGTTATTGTACATTTTTTTTTTATTTATTTAATTTTTTTTTTTGTTGAGTTTTGAGAGAATGACAAACTTTGGTTTTCTTTTTTCTTGCATGTATTTGAAGTTTGAGTTCAAAGTTTTATCCATTTGTTGCTAAAAATGGTTCAACTGCATTTGGTGTTCTAATTCAAAATAGATCTTTTTAAGGAAAAAAATTGATGAATTGTAATGTTGGGTGGTTAGTCAAGATATACCTGTTAAAATGAGCATCTCAAGTTTGACGTTTTCAAGGAAAAATTGATGTTTTTGTCTTTGATTTTTGGAGGTCAAGTGGAGGTTTTAGGAAGTTGAATGTCTAAATGTTTGTGATGTATTTTTCATTTGATGTGATAATGACTGAAAAAGTATCATTTGGGGGATTCAGAGAAGGAGAATTTGTGTCTATATGGACATCCAAATGAAAGCTGGGATGTGGCTCTGCCTGCAGAAGAAGTTCCACCAGAGCTTCCTGAGCCAGCTCTTGGTATCAACTTTGCTAGAGACGGCATGAACCGCAAGGACTGGCTTTCACTAGTAGCTGTTCATAGTGACTCTTGGCTGCTTTCTGTGGCTTTTTACTTTGGAGCTCGTCTTAACCGTAATGAGAGGTAAAATTCTCTTGTCTCTGTCATTTCTATTTTGGGCACTAGATCTGTTGAGGCTACTTCATTTTCATGTCAGCTCTGTACCTTTTTTTTTTGTTTTTTTTCCATTTTCACATGGCTGATGTTTATATCTATAATAAGGTTTTATGTTTTTTTTTCCCTTATTTCATACTTGGTTTTGTTAATGGCCTTCTGTGAAGCTTCTCTTCAACTGTGCTATTTTATTGTTGATTCTGGAGTATATGATTTTACCTTCACATGCTTGCTTAAATATTCACTTAAAACCTTTGTGGTTTTAAGGGTACTAAATGTGCCTTTGTGTTACCAATCAGTATTGAGTTTATTTGTGGTCAAAACTAATTTTAATAAGAGAATAACATTCCCATCTTTTTATACTTGAAATTACATTTTGTAAATTTTCATATCATTGTTTCACTTTTCCAAATAAACTCCCTCTAATTTTTTTTTTCATAAAATTTTATTTTTTTTAAATAAAAAAGTTATTGAAAAAAATATTTTCCTAAAAACGTTGTAGAATAGAGTTTAATGCCAAAAATTTAAATATATTTTTATCATTTTTGATAAGATTTATATAAAATTTTAAAATATTTCCAAGTAAATAATAAAGGTAGGATTTTTATTAGTTCATTACCAGAACTAAACTCAACTAGTAAAACATATGTGGATGTGTTGAAAGTACAATAGTGTCTGAATATTTAAGCAAAACATAAAAGTGTTATGACAAATTCTTTTAATTGCCATTGTGATTTGGTTGATTCCACTCTTTGCCTGTTCTGATCTGGAGTAATTTCTATTTTGAAGGGAATATTTGTTTTGGATCTTGTTAATTATTCCAGTTAGAGACTGTATACTTCATCTTTGAGTTGATTTTTGCTGTCATCTTCATTATGTTCCTCCTGATCTTGTTATACTTGAGCTTGAGTTGTTCTCTGTTATCATCATAATTATGTTCCTCCTGATCTAGTTATACCCAAGCTTGAGCTGATTTCTGTTTTCATTGTCATTATGTTTCTCCTGATCGTATTATCCTTTTCTTTCTATCTAGAATTGTAGCTCAAGTTGGACTAAGCAGTTATGGTGTTTTAGCCTTGTTGTTTCCTTGCTGTTTTGGCTTAGCTACCACAATATCATAATCAGGAGATAAATATTTGTAACTTTTTCTTCACTTGATATTTGACACAGTTTTGAAGGGTTTTTCAATTTTGTGATGACTTTTTCCTTGTTATGATTTGCAACATTTAAATTAAAGGCTGTGTACCTAGAAAAAATATCGATTAATGTCTGTTCTAGAGTTCTGGTAGTAAGGTCAATACCCTGTCTACCAATCAGGAAAGCTATTATCATTCTCATTTACTGATTAATGAGCAGAAGAATTACTGAAACCATTCTCTTTATTGTTCTTTTCGGGGTTTTGCTTTTCGGGTGGTTGGGAAGAAGGGAGGGTAGGGGGTTGTTGGGGTTTCTCAAAGTCTTTACTGCATTTCTTTTGGTTGAAACAGTATTTGTGTGATACTGCAACAAATGCATCAACAGATGTCCTGAGGTATTTTTGCTTCCTATGTGTAAAACATTTTGTTATCTTTGTTCTTTCGACTATGAATATGTAGATCCTGAGGATGGTGGGGATTCATTACCGGGTTCAATTGCTATTTCCTCCATGATACTGAATGCATCAGCTAAATCTTACTATGTTTAGATTTGGTTTTCTATCAGTGTGCAAAGACTAAGCTGCTTTTTTAACTTGTTACAGCTCATGAATGTTTTGTTTTAATGGAGGATTCAGTAATTTGAATTTTCATGCTATACTTGCTTGAGTTTCTGTAGATTTTCTTTACAATGAACTCTCTGTTGTCTATAGGAAGCGTCTGTTCAGTATGATCAACGATCTACCTACAGTCTTTGAAGTTGTCACAGAAAGGAAGCCCATCAAAGAAAAGCCTAGCATTGATAGCGGAAGCAAATCTCGTGGCAGCACAAAGGTAAGCACGGCATTCTTGGAACAAAACATTTCTCTCAATGGTTTAGAACTGTTTATTTTGATTTCTTTCTCTCATATTTATTGTTAAAACAAAAAATTCTCAAGTTTAAAATTTTGATAATTTCACTAGCAATTTCCTTGGAGATTTTTCGGTAATCTGTTTCTAATATGTGTGTGTGCAACAGAGATCCAATGATGGTCAAGTGAAAAGCAATCCGAAGCTAGCAGATGAAAGTTTCGAGGAGGATGAAGACGAGCACAGCGAAACCCTCTGCGGTAGTTGTGGTGGAAACTACAACGCAGACGAGTTTTGGATCGGCTGCGACATATGCGAGAAGTGGTTCCACGGGAAATGTGTGAAGATTACACCTGCTAAGGCCGAGAGCATCAAGCAATACAAATGCCCATCTTGCAGCATGAAAAGAGGCAGGCAGTAGTTTAGTCAGGTAAAAAAACCAATGAGGTAAAAACAAAAACAAAAAATGAACAAAAAAAAAAAAAAAAGGTAAAACAAAACAATGTTTGTTTCAGAAGCTGACCAGAGTAGATAGCTAAGCTGCCACTGTTTGGAGTTGGAGTACAGTAATTTAATGTTATCTTTGTTGTGTTTGTTACCATAGATTGTGTTAATGGGGGGAAATGGCAGTGCTTTCCTTTCACTCCCTCCATTAAATCTTTGATTATTATTATCTTATATGTATATCTAAAATTCTTAATTTGATGGCGTATATGATGAATAACATACTCATTACAAAGTCATCTATTATTGTGGTTGATTGATTATTGCCATGCCTAACATTTCAAGTAAAGTGTGTCACGTGCGACCACGTGCATCGCCATTGATCTTTGTGGAGAAGAACTATAGAGTATATATAGATGTGATTTGCTTTCTTCTAAAGCCTACTACTGGTTCAGTGGTTCTCAGCTTTTTTTTCTTTTTTTTTCTTTTTTTTTTTTTTTTTATTGTTGACCAAAAAAAAAAATCAATAACAGGAGTGACTGCATAATCAATTTAAGGTAATTAATTTCTTATCTCAATTTGGTGTAATTCTTTATTTTTTAGATACATATTCTTTACTCTTTAAACACTACTGTCATATAGTATTAGGTAGGTCCTAAAAGTTATTATATATGTATATATACATTATATATATAAAAAAACTTGTTTTCAAATTGTATTGATCAAGATCTCAATTGTTATTTTTCCTTTCCTGCTATAATTTATGAAACAATTTCCATAAAAAAATAGTGAACCTAAACATTATTATTAAAAAAACTTTTTATCGGAATATTGTATATATATCATAACCATAATATGTTATGATATATATATTTATGTACATATTTTTTAAAATTATTGTTAAAAAGATGTATATTGTATATATATCATAACATTAATATTATTATTAGAAAAATTCTTAGATTAGATTTGCTCTCTAATTATATTAAGTCTTATATCATAACATTTCTATGTATTTATTTTGTGGAGGGACAATGAGCAATTACACAAGCAGCCATGTTTGCATTGCAAATCGATAGTAATGCTTAACTTGATTTAATATTTACATCATGAACCAAATCTCCTAATATTGAGTGTGTGGTGGAACTTTTAAGAATATAGAACAATTCTTTCACATTCAGTTTAACAAAATATTTTAAGTATCAAAATACTTCTTTAATTGAGGGCAACTATATAATTTTGATAAGAAAGTTTCTCTCGAAGAATTACTAATATTTATTTATTTATTTATTTATTTATTTATTTATTTTTTTTAATTTGGAGTTTACTCTCCCTCCAGCTCCCATTCCCTCCAAAAATCCTCCTCCCAACCAAACATAGAGTAAGGATAACTTTAATGATGAAACTTAAATTTGGTGTTGAACAATACCATAAGGGGTAAACAGGGTCCATTCTAGGCTAAGGCAGGCTAGACCCGCGCCTAGGGCCAACTCCTATTAGGGGTCCAAGTGAAAAAAAAACCTTTTGATAAATATATATATATTTTTAATAATTTTTAAAAATATCATTTGTCATTATGAAAAGGGCCAAAAAATTTATTTTTGAGTTAATTTCACAAATGCACAAAAACAACAAAAAAATAACAAAAATACGGTTTCACAAAATTTTAAACATTTTCACGACTTTTTTGATTTTATTTACATAAAATACGGTCTTTTTATGTTGAAATTTTGTTCATTTGTTGTTAATTTTTTGTTATATGTATGTTATTTTTTGTTGTTTTTTTGTTGTTATTTTCATGTTACTTTTATGTTGTTTTCTTATTGATTTTATGTTGGTTTCGTGTTATTTTTTAAAAAATCGTAAAAATATAAAAAAATATTCTTTGAACGTAAAAATGTAAATATTTTACAAAAAATGGTGTCTTATGTAATTATTCCTTTATTTTTTCTAATACCCAAATTAAGTCAGGGCCAACCTTGGGGTAAACTTAAATTTAGTGTAAAACAGTAGCTTGATGAGCCTTTAAAAGCTTTCTTAAGCTACTTCAACACATCAACAACTATAGGTTAAAATTTGAATGATAATATTCAGTTTGTAGTTCTACAACCAAGAATCATTGCAGGAGAGGAGCTGTGGGAAGATTTACAAGGAATACCTATAAGATCAATAAACGTTTCAATGAACGAGCTCAAATTTATATTTAAAAAGAGGAATCAAGAGTGGAACTAAAGTTGTTAAAACCTATTCCCCATACTAATGCTGCAATACTGAGTGCGAGCAATACCACAACTAACACAACAACGACGGTCTGAAATGAACTAGCAGAGACAACTGAATCAAATAGAAAAGGAAAAGTAACTCGTAAAACTTGTCAAAGGGCAAGAAAATTAATATAAAAAGCGTGAAAAATATGTGCCAATCTATTCAGTTTACACTGAATTGAATAAAACTCATAAAAATATTTTTTGGCCAACAAAATGTTAGTCCAAAATAGGTTTCCAAGAGAGGTGAATTAGGACTAAACATCGACAGGTTTACTGGGTTTCAAGTTTCAAAAGTAGTACCTGTACCTGCCCGTGAAATGGGCGGGTTGGTTGGGTTCGCGGGTCATAGGTTGAACAGTCAACTCTTTTTTTCTTTCTTTTTTTTTTTTTAAAAAAAATCTAAATTCTATATGATTATTTCTTTATATTAAATTAAACATATAACACCATAATCTATATTCTTTATATTAAAATAATTAAAAAACATTAGTTTCAGATCTAAAATATAAAAGTCAATCTAAAATCTAACAAGTCATTCATCAAATTTCATGTCCATAACCATAATGTCTAAAGTAATAACTAAAGTCTAGTCGATAATATTACTTTTTTTTTTTTTGACAAAATGAGAAAATTTCATTAATTTAAATCGTTCATCAATACAGAAATGAACTCCGCGGGAGCATTACTCTCGCGTAAAATACGATCAGCTATAAAACAAGTAGATCTCGCTAGAAAGTGAGCTCCATTGTTTGCAGACCGTTTAACAAACTTTAAAGAAATAAACTTATGCTTCAACTCAATTAACAAATCCTTGCACTTAGAAACAACTCTACCAAAGTAAGAATCCATGGTGGAAGAGCTACGAATGGACTGTATAGCAACTAGGCAATCGGATTCGACTTCAACATCCCTCCAGCCCTGCTGCTTTATCCAACTCAGGGCTTCAAGAATACCCACTGCTTCTGCAATTTCAGGCTTGACAGCACCCTGACGACAAGATGCCTGAGCCTCCACCAGTCGGCCAGCATGATCTCGAGCTACACATGAGTAGCTGTAGCGAGTAGTTGATTCAAAGATCGCAACGTCCGTGTTAATCTTAATCGTGTTTTCCTTAGGTACTTGCCAATGCTCATTGCCATCTTCAGAGTTCATCAACCCAAAAGAAGGATCAAATTGTCTATCTTGAGCATAGATCCATTGATTAAGAGTAGTCCTAGTTAACACTAAAACATCTGCAACTTCTACACTTTTTTGATTCCAAACCAAGCTATTCCGACTTTTCCAAAGCGACCAACAAAGCATACTAATCAAATACCTGTCATGGCCACTCCATTTTTCAAACATTTGAAGAAGCCAATCGGCAAAAGAGCCTTGCATAGACCCCGGATCCCCAACATTTAAGCCTGCCCAGCATGCTTGTGAAAATGGACATAACACCAAGACATGGTTTATGGTTTCATGATCAGCTAGACAAAAAGGACATTTATCATCAATGGGGACATGTTTTATTTTCAGCTGGGTTTTAGTGGGTAAGCAATTTGTGGAGGCTTGCCATAAGAAGTTTTTCACCTTCGGAGGGACTTTCAAATTCCACAATTTCCTCCAAAAACCAGAGTTGGCTGTTGTACCCGTGTGTCCTTGGATATCCTGCAGCACTTTATAAGCACTCTTGACCGAGTAATGGCCAAGTTTTTCATTCCTCCAATACCAAGCATCTGCATCTTCAATATGAAGGGGAATAGTAACAATTAAATTGATGTCCCTGTCAATGAAGATGTCTTGCAAAATTTCCAAATCCCACTGCCTATTACCCACTTGCATCAGTTGGGAAACAGATTTCCCCTTCAACGATTCACTTACAGTATGTACAAACGGGTCCTCTTCATCAGGCAGCCAAGGATCTTGCAGAATATCAATTGCAGAACCAGACCCCACCCTTAGAGCAGCACCCTGTTTAATCAAAGGGAGAGCTTCCATCATACTCCGCCAAATAAAACTTGGATTCCCTCCTATCTCAGCAGCCAAGAAAGAGCAATTAGGGAAGTACCTAGCCTTGTATATTTTACTCACAAGAGAATTAGGATACGATAATAACCGCCATGCTTGTTTTCCCAAAAGAGCCACATTGAAGTCATAAAGGCTACGAAACCCAAGTCCTCCATGAGATTTTGGCTTACACATCCTCTCCCAACTCATCCAATGAATACTCTTATCTTTTTTATTGTTGGACTGCCACCAGAACTTGCACATGATACGCTCCATTTCCTTGCTTGTTTCGGCTGGTAGCAAAAAAACACTCATTGCATAGTTCGGTAGAGCTTGTGCAACCGTCTTCAAAAGCACCTCCTTACCAGCTTTGGATAATAGTTTTCCTTTCCAACTTTGCACCCGTTTCTGAACACGTTCTTTCAAGTATCCGAGGATAGCAGTTTTCTTACGCCCAATGATATTCGGAAGACCCAAGTAAGTTGTGTTATCATCAGCCTCATGAATCCCCAAGTCGCCACATATAGCATCTCTAATACCCACCTGAGTATTACGACTAAAGAATATAGAAGACTTGTCGTAATTTATTTTCTGACCCGAAGCTCTTTCAAAAGTGTTCAACAATTGCAAAACATTGTAGGACTCCTCTTCATTAGCTCTACAGAAAATATAACTATCATCAGCGAAGAAAATGTGGGAAACAATCGGTGCGCCACGAGCCACTTTAATGCCACGAATGAGATGTCTCTGTTCATAATGTCTGATAAGAGCAGAAAGGCCTTCAGTACAGATTATAAACAAGTAGGAGGATAACGGATCGCCTTGGCGTAGGCCACGACCTGGAATGATGTTCCCAAACTCTTTACCAGCATGACTGACTTGGTATTTAGCAGTAGAAACACATGCCATGAATAACTTAACCATATGATCATCAAATCCCATCCTTTGAAGTATAGCTTGTAAATAACCCCACTCAACTCTGTCATAAGCCTTACTCATATCAAGCTTCATGGCCATGACTCCATTCTTACCCGAACTTTTGCGCTTCATGTAGTGCATAATCTCAAAAGAGACCATTATGTTATCAGTAATCAATCGGCCAGGAATAAAAGCACTTTGGTTCTCCGATATTACACAATACAGAACTTTTTTCAACCTATTAGCCAATACTTTGGAGACAATTTTGTAGAGCACATTACACAGCGATATAGGACGAAGATCGAGCATGGATTTTGGGTTCTTCTTCTTCGGAACAAGAACAATATTTGTATTGGGGAGGTTTGCTTCGAAAATACCAGTAGCAAAAAAATCAGTCACCAATTTCACAACATCCTTACCAACAATGCCCCAGAATTTTTGGTAAAAACCAGGACTCATTCCATCTGGCCCCGGAGATTTATCAGGGTGCATCTGGAAGAGTGCATCTTGCACCTCCTTGTCGTCAATTGGAGCGAGCATTTGTTCATTCTGCAACTGAGATATAGTTCTTGGAATACAATCAACAACATCATCCCATTGTGTGATAGAAGGAGTAAAAAGATTTTGAAAGTAAGAAATCATAACCTCTTGAATTCCACTCTCCCAATCTATTACTTGGCCGAATTCATTCTGAATAGAACGGATATGGTTGTTGCGCCGCCTGGTTTTTGCTACAGCATGAAAGTATTTTGAATTTTGATCCCCTTCTTTTAGCCATAGTTGTTTTGACCTTTGACGCCAAAAAACCTCATTCTGAGTAAGAGTTTCAAACAAGTGCTTCTTTTCTTCTTGATACATTTGAATAGAGCATTCATCCCTTCTTCTTTTCAAGCTTTTTAACTTCTTTTTACTGGCTGCTATACGCTGCTGAAAGTTGCCAGTGATGTCCTTACCCCATTCGGCCAAAACAGTAGAGCAATGAGTAATTTTTGAAGTCAAAGGTTGATCATTAGTAGAAGACCAAGCAGATTCCACGATCGTACGACACATAGGTTCACGGAGCCAAGCATTTTCAAACTTGAACTTCCTTCTTGTGGCAGCAACAGTTCGCATAATCGGGTCAAGAAACAATGGAGAATGATCAGAAGTGGAAATCTCATAGTTGACAAGTTTAGCATCTTGAAAATTGTCCATCCAAGTGGGAGAGACTAGTGCACGATCTAGCCGTATTTCAATACAATTGGCAGTCCCCTTACCACGCTCCCATGTATACGGATACCCCTCCATATCCATATCAATCAAATTACAACTTGATAGGACATCTTGAAAACCTTGTAACAGCCAATTAGGATAAGGACGACCCCCTTTTTTAACGGTTTGACTGAGAACATTATTCATATCCCCAATGAGGCACCAAGGTAATGAAGAACGAAGAGAGAGATCATTTATCAGCTGCCAAGTTAAATGTCTTCTAGTGCGATCAGGTTCACCATATATACCAGTGAGACGGAATTCAGGCCAACCTTGAACCTTTATGACCATATCAATATGATTATGATCATAAGATTGAAGAAACGCCTCTTCCTGAAATCTCCAAAGAAAAGCAATACCACCGCTTCGACCTTGAACTTCCGCAGTAATCATTCCTTCAAAGCCTATGGCATGTTTGAACCGTTCCACTTTTTCTTTTTTGCACAACGTTTCACAAAGAAAAATAAAATTGGGTCTCTTCTGGATAACAATATCCTTAAGGAATTGAACAGTCCATGGGGTCCCAAGCCCACGACAATTCCAGCTCAATATGCTCATAATCCTTGGCGGGCCCGTGCACCGAGACCCGCCCCATTCGAGTTTTTTGGGCTACTGATATTGTCTTGTTCCATACTAACTTGATCATTATCATCATCAGTTTCTGGGCCCAACTCAGTATTAGAGCCCAAACCATTAACCTGATCCATTTCATCTATAGTCCTATGCTTCTTATTCTCCACCAAAATAGGCCCTTTTTTTTTTTATTACTGGAGCCTTATTTACCATATCAGTCATTATTGTTCCAGCTATAGGATTAGAATGAGAAAAATGTGGGTCAACTGAATCAGCGATTATGATACCTTTGCCACGATTTGTGGAGAAAACATTAGCACCCTGGAATTCGGTGGTGATTGATGCGCCTTCAATGCCCTGAAATCCACCATGATTCTCTCCTCCACCAGTCCTCCTTGCCGTATCACCGTGACCACCATTTCTCAGCCACTGCTCCCCGATTAGTTTAGTCGATCTCCGAAAAGGAGCCTTCATCCAATCTCCATATGGCTTTGTAATCTCATGCTCCGGTGTCTCGAATAGTTTGGGGCAAAATCGTTCCGAATGACCCAATATACCACAGATAAAACAAAAGGTGGGTATATTTTCATACTTGAATGTGATCCATATCCACTCTTTCCCAGTTTTACGAATACACATACGCCTTTTCAGAGGCTTAGCGAGGTCAATGGTGACCCTAATCCTCATGTAATCACGCCATACACCCAAAAAATTCTTGGGACAAGCATCCACAAACACTCCCACATAATTGCCAACAGCCTTTAACACAGTTGAAGTCATAAAACCAGTTTTTAGATCATGTAATTGAACCCATACATCCAGAGTGTTTAGAGTCAAACATCGTGGATTCGACTCTTCTTTCATACGAGAGATGATCAAAGCCTTCCTATTGAAATACCAAGGACTACCAGCCACAACACGTTTGATGTCTATTTCGTGGTAAAATTGAAATAGGAAGCGATTAACATCAAGCTTCTTAATGTAAACTCCCTTTCCTGGTTTCCATAATGCCGCCAGAGTTTGCTGCATAGATGGGAAATCGATCGCACCAGTTGAGATGAAACGACCCACCAGACACAGTCTCCAATCATACACGAACTCATCCTCTCCCCCTTCACCAAGATCCTGTAGCACAAGCCCTTCCTCTAACTCTTCTTCGATGACTAATTCTTCCATAATATGAGAAGGATTACTCGATGAAGCCATTAGAAACAAAACGACAAGAAAACACTTTTTAGAAAATACCAATGAAACAGAGAGAAAACAAACAAACCATGACAGATGTCAAGACTAAGATAGCATCTACAAAAAAGTATTTATAAATTTAATGTCCATGCTTATAAATGCTTATATTTATAAAATAAATATTTATAATGGCTTGGCTCTCTAAACTTCAAACTTTCCTTTAGGGCCTTAGGCTTAGGCTTTGGCTCATCTCTTTATGTCATGACATCATTTGTATTTCAAAGTTTCACATCTTTTTAATCAAAAATTAAAGAATTAAAACCTTAAGTAAATATATTTTAATAAATATTTACTTAATTAATAATACTTATTTCTTACTATTAAAATCCTCTAACTGAAGCTGATTACACTAATAAATTAGAAGTGCCTGAGGTAGTGGTGGTGGTATCGGTAGTAGAGAGAGTAGTATCATCTATTTTTAATAACAAAGCTATTAGTATAAATATTAATAGAACTTAATTAAATAATTATAATCTATATAAAATATAAAATATAAAATTATAGAATATTATTATACTAATAACAATGTTTTCTATTGTCGATAGATCTAGTTTTTCATTTTTATATTCATGAACAACTATAGGTTAATGTGATTGACTCCACTAATTTTTCAAACATAACATAGCCTCCAAAATTGTCGAACTCAATGAGCTCTTAAAAGGATTTAAAATACACCCTCCAGTGGAGAAAACCACCTCAGAAGCAACAATAGTAATTGGAACAACTAAGATGTCACAAGCAATTTTTAGATTTTTCATAAGTGAGAAATGCGTTGAAAAAACATGTGTAAGAATAAATATATGCATATAAGTTTTAACATCAAAATACAACAACCTAGTTGGCCATCAAAACTAGGCAACAATTTCTAAATTCAAACTATAAAATTAAAACTTCATCAATAAAAATGATATCACGAAGATTGTGTTGGATTTCAAACCACATTCTTAATGTTGCTCAAGAAAAACAAAAATTAAAATAATAAACTAAGCCCCCTGGTTAGGAGACTTAGATGCAATATCCTTGACTTCAATTGCACCTTCCTCTTCCTTAGCATCCAACTCCTACTTGAACTCCTGAGCTTTCCTGGCCTTTTCCTCTCCCTCATCTTCTCAAAAGTCCTAATGCTGTCCTTGACATGAGGCTCCAAGAAGGACGTATTCATGGTTTTTTCCTTCTACCAGATTCTATAAAGAGACAACTAGGCCATTTCGTTAACCTTCTTTGGGTATCCTCCTCGTGGGAAGCTAAATCCTTTCCTGCTTTCTCCTTCTTGGCGAGCAAATTCTTCTTTAGCTCTTCAATTTTGACCTTGACTTTTTCCTTCAACTGTTTTATTTTAGTTGTTTTTGCTTATAGAAAAGTAATCCTTTCCAAGGTAGAATCCTGCTCAATTATTATAAGGTCGTAACATTCATCATTTCTCTTGCACTATGTGATTCATTCGAGATAGGTTTTTGATGTGATTAGTGAACTCTTGGCGAGCGAATGATTTAACAAAGACAAAAGCAACATGACTTACGAGGTTTTTGAAAAGTGGTATAAGCACACGGATTGAATTGATCTTTGAACTCTTTTTTGTTAGAAAGACCAACAATGATCTTATGTTCATTAGAATAGATTCCTAGATAAAAGAACCCCCTAGAACAATTCTTCCTCCCTAGATTCACTTTTAGAGTATACAAATAAGTGATCTCATATGGCGACGGTCCTTCCCATCACATCACGTGGTAAAGAGACATCAAACAAGACAAAATCTTATACCCATTTGGGATTAATTAAAATGGGGAAATGGTCACATAGTTACAATAAACTTTCATATAATCCTTTAGTGGAAGGATTTCCATAGCCTTAATGTGTTCTACAATCTAAGCCCCAACTTTGGAAGAGTCGCTCGTGCTACACTCAACATCCTCATTAAAACAGTTTGGAGGGTAGCAACTCTTCTCGTCAAGTTGTACAAATCGACACACAAAACTGTTTCCTTGCTTTATGTCACACAACATTATTAAAGGCCTGACGCATAGGCCAATAGAAGTTATCTTAGACTTAAAAAATTTAGCCTTAAATTTTACAGTAGGGTCTTGGAGTAACCTAGGCTTAAAAGCTCTAGGAGGAGCCATTATCTGAAAATTTAAGGCACCTGGTGAATAAAGAACATTAACGGAAAGTAAAAGTAAAGGTTTGGCTAAGGGGTTTTTAAGCAGTTGATACAAGTTAGGCCAAGTTGCATCTCATAAATAACGAGGTCTATCCTCAATAATTTCATTTATGAAATATTTATAACGAGCAGATACATCTGTGTGATTTAAACAATCAATATGGTCCCTAATTCGCTCATCATTATCGAAAAGTTTTGTTTTAAAATTTTGGGTTTGGTTCAATGGGTAAAACAAGTAAATATCCAATTTCTTATTCTAGAAAGTTTGGATATTCACACTTGGAATTAGATAAAAGCATTTTCTTTTATAAAAAATATCGTAAGATTCTTTAAAAATTCAAGAGCTAAACTTTAGAGTGACCAAAACTGAGAAATGATATACATACAAAGTTTCAAAGGAGAAAGGACTTCGATAATTACCAGTTTTTCGAATACATGGCATTCTAGATGAATTTCTCACCAAAAATCTACGATATCAAGGGTCTGGTATGTACCACGATCTGGGTATCAAAAAAATAATTACTATCATTCGAAGGAAATATAATAGAGATAGAGAGGGCATTCATCAGGAAAGGAGATATTGGGTTTTTCATATTTACTCTAAGCTTGCTCTGGTCGTGAAAATAGCAAAAGTGACGATGAAGAGTAAATATGACTGGTTATAATCGCCTCATGGGCACTATTCGATTGTAATAATAATAATTAATCAACGGTAATTAACCCATAAATTAGTTGAAAAGACGACATTAATTGCATGCAGAGATTTTTCTCAAAAAAATAAAATCGCCATAGTAAAACTTACTCAATATGCATAGAAAGTATTGTATAATCCCCTATTTATGATTAAAAAGTCCTTTCAAATTCAGAAATCACTTTTTAGGAGTCAATTATTATGCTTACATTTTGAGCAATAAAATACACAGGCCTATTTACACGACACGTATCCAAAAAAAATTATTAAATGATATCCTTGCAACAAAAAGACACATAACGTCTTCTTAGGATTAATTAATATTCAATGTTAAATGTGACGACATTCATATATGATCATGATAACATATCACAAATTAATTACGAAGATGTTAACCCCAAAATTTAGTAAGACTATGTTCCGAGATTATTTAAGCAAAGTGATTGCATGAATACAAGCATCTCAACAAGCTTGTTGGCTTGCAAACATCTTAAGATGCACAAGGATTTTTAGATCTCATTCTTAGCTTTTTGAAACATTTGAATAATCTAAATCAGATTAATATTCAAGGAATTATGCACAAAATACAAAAGGAAGCGTAAGGGCTTGCAAGTATTTCAACACCCCCAAACTTGCACCGGGCCATTCACATGAGAGAGGACGAGTGACGATGAGAGTGGATGAGAGGGTGAAAGTGGGCAAGAGGGTGAGAGCAAGTGA